>NW_022728512.1:0-1525 GCF_011630105.1 Anneissia japonica | reverse complement strand
ATATATATATAATTTATTTATTTCTAAAGTAAATTTGTAAAACTAATTTAATATTTATGGATAAATCTTAGGCTTAATATAATAATACAATGCTTTAGTCACTGTGTTTATCTGTGTCACCGTTTTTGTATTATCATCAGTCACTAGTTGGAGGTACACGCCTATTTAGTGACAGTGGCAGGCTGCTGTTGTGCTTTCCTGGCAGCTAACTGGTATATTTAATGTACGGTACTTGTTAATGTTATGTTCGTTTGATTTTTTTCTTATTTGTATTGTATTTTGTATATTGTATCTTTTGCCTGAATAAATAATAATAATAATAATAATAATAATAATAATAATATTAATATTATTATATATTACATAATTTAATACAAGGTTTAGTGCATTACAATTAATACATTAATACAGTTTAGTTTGATAATTTTAATTGCATAGCAAGCTGAATTTAATGATCATGTAATATAAATATCAACATTTTAATTTAGATATTATTGTCTAATTCTAATGCGTATCAACTTTATAATACTTCCAGAGTACTGAACTTGGTAGCTTAGTTCCCATGGACCTCTGAAAACCGTTTATTGTTGTTTCTTCAACGACTTGCGTTTTCGTCTCATTTACGCTGAAGGAAAAGGGTCCCCGACGGGGGGGGGGCTATTCCCCCGGCGAGGGGTAAAATTTCCCTGACGAAAGAAAAGTGGGCGGGATCGAGCTTCGATTGAAAGGTTTCGAAAGTGGTCCACGTAAACATTTCAAATGAACAATAATAATGTGTGCATTATTCGTTTTTAATTAATTGTGTTTCTCTCGGTATGTTTTATTTAAGCTCTGGAAGCTGTAAAAAATAAATACATTTATTGTATAAAAAGATATCAGATTAGATATTATAATGGTTCAAGTTCAATTTATTTTCGTATACAAAGTAAATGAAATTTGTTTTCCAAGGTTCACAATAAAACAGTGGCATGCAAAATAGGTCTATTATACAAAGGATACGATATAAAATAAGTAAAGGCCAACTCAGACAACGTCGGCCGACGCAGCCCGACCCGATTTATCGTCGGGGACAGTCTTAAGCCGTCGTGAGAAATATTAAACATGTTTAATATTCTACGACGCGACTGCCCCCGACGCACACCATCGCGTCTGCTTTTAACTCACTCAGACCCGACGCGACAACAAATCGGGTCGGGCTGCATCGTACGACGCTGTCTGAGTTGGCCTTAAGGCCTATACGTAAAATGATAAAAACAGTATAAATATAAAAACAGATAAAACATTGCCTAATATTCCATATTGATCAAGTAGAAATATACAATACAGTACACTACTGTAATAAAATACAAAATGTCTCAACCTATTATTATTTTTAACTAGATCAGGAAATAGATTTCAGATGGTAACAACAGTGAATAAAAGACACAAGTACACATTTTGTATTAAGATATCAGATTGGTCAGGCCCGTAGCCAGGGGGGTTTTTTATGGTTCGGGCGAACCCCCCTTTTCTAGCGAACCCCCTG
>NW_022728511.1:0-707 GCF_011630105.1 Anneissia japonica | reverse complement strand
AACTAGTGGACCTAGTTACAAGCTGAGTTAGTTCCTATCTGTAATTAATATTAAATAATAATAATAATAAAAATAATAATAATAATGATAATAAAATAATAATAATTAAATAACCATATATAATCTCGCCATTAATTAACTTAGCCAAAGCCTTGTAATCAAGAAGCACCTACAGTAGGCCTATACTATATTAGGCCTATAATCCAAACTCCCTGCCTTAATTTTAGTACGGTAATTCTAGGCGGAAGCAGGGTAACTCGGCCCCAAGTCGACTCGGCCAATGAACATTCATTAACAGAATGTAGTTATTATTAGTTTGTTGTAGAATTGTTGTGTCAAATGAAAGAGAATGTATTACCTGTTGAGGATTGTTTATTAAGGAAAAGGAAACTAAAGTGCTAAAAAGAAATATTAGATAATTAGATTCCTTAAAAAATAAAATAAATAAAAAAAGGGAGATGTAATGAAGGTACTTAAGATTATGAGTGAGCCCTCTATTTTATGATACATAGAGTAAGAACACGTGAGCCTTAAGACAGTTGATAACAAGATACCAATAAAGGAACATACAAGAAAGTCAGAATATCCTACTGTATATTATTGTCTACAACATATCATTACATTTTGAAGTACTAATGCAATATATATCAAGGTATCTTTTATTCATAAACAAAGTCAAAATACATTAAAAAAAACATTTCTGGCAG
>NW_022728510.1:0-2331 GCF_011630105.1 Anneissia japonica | reverse complement strand
AATATTGAAGCAAGCTTGCTGCAAGACTGGTACTGTATTCCTGTTTAAAACTGCAGTAGGAGTTCCAGCATATTTTAATTAATTTTTTTTTTAAATTATAGAAACAGTCAACATTAAAATTTTAAAAACCTTATTTTAAAAATTTGGAAACAATTCCAATCAGATGTAAACAAAATTGCAAAAGCATAATATGTTAACGCAGTTCTTACCTCACATGCTGGAAGGTAGATGTTACCATCCGGGTTGGAAACATCAGCAAATGTTGTATTGTCATTTCCACCAAATGCTTTATACTTAGCAAGAAGCTTCTTTAGGTTGTTACTTGACCGGTTAACTTGACCACAAAGTCTCTTTGCAACTGCTTGACCATCTATATTAATTTTACAAAAGGAGTTGTTAATCCATGCTTAATATATCAAATTCATATATAACATCATTGATTTTTTTTTCCACATAATTTTCATCAACTCTTTCAGAATACAAGCATTTAAGGCCACAAGCTATCTAACTAATATGGTTTAAACTAGTATGTGATCCTGTATATCAGTACAGTAGAAACTATTTTGCATACCTAATGCATACACCAGACCACCCCAAGTTTTAATTGTTTATAAAAATAAGTAATGGCATGTTAAGTACCATAATACTTCTTTTTCAAGTCCAAAAGAAACATCCGTTCTTGAGCTCCTTCCCTCATCTTGTCAAGGATGTTTTTTTGGCACCTTCTTTGAAGGACATCATTTGCAGATATATATTTTAACTCATTTTTGTGCCATCTTTTGCTGATTCCCTTTGCTTTCTCTAAACATGCAACAGATTTCTGTAGTCTGTCGACAATACAATCAACAAATTAATACAGTATATCCCTAATAAATAGTGGAAGAAATAAAAACAAAACATCCAAAAAAAACATACATACTTGGAAATGAATAACTATTTATAGGAAATGTAACAGACTATATAATTGATATAATTTAATGAGGAAGGGGAAAGTGTCCCTGAAATACTGGCACTATTGTTTTCAAATATTTATTAATATCCAGATTATCATGTAACCATTCTAAGAAAAAAGAAATTATGTATTATAATATCTTTGAAAGTCAGATTGTTCACAGATAGTTTGTCTATAACCAAATGAAATGATTAACTTCTTGGGCAGAGAATATGTATACTAAACCTATGCAATCATGATAGAAGAAAACATACCCTTACCTAGTATACTGCTCAATTAAATCTGGATCCTTGTCTTCTTGTATACACTCCCTTAAGTGTTTAAAAGAAGTGAATTAAATTAAGTATTGGCTTTATAACATTTGTATACATGTTAAGCACGACAATTGTATTGCCAAGGCAACAGATAAAACATGTATCTAACTCTCATAAAACATGAATCATATTGCAATTGACACACCACTAAATATGTTACAATGTACCTTAATGAATTCAGTCTCTGCAGCTGTTCAACATAAATCTCTTCCCACGTAGCTAAAATGACAAATGCACAGTAAATGATATAATAGTTTCAAATATAATAATAATAATTATTATTATTGTATTTCTAATAGTAATAATTACCATAAATTACATCTCTATCTCCTATATTACTGTTAAACTTTGCAACTGAAATGTTATTATGTAAACAGAGGATGTAAAAGTTATATATTAAAAAATACCTTTAACAGGCTTAGCCTTGGAGCACAAAGTAGCCTTTTCTTCAATCTTCCATTCTTGAATTGTCTCTTCTGTAATGACTGCAATAAATAAATGCAAACGATGGCCACAATTCTTCAGATACTTACACACACATAAATACATACACATATAAATACACACACATATACACACCTACGTACATACATACATACATAAATACAATTGCATTTAATGTGGTTGGTTAAAACTGGTTGTAGCAACCGTGTGTGCACTGAACCTTGGTGATATTGGATTTGCTGGTTCAATTTCCATCATGCTTCTTTCCCCATTTAACAAGAACAGCACAGGCTAGTGCATTGTCTTTAGGATGAGACAATAAGCAGATGGTCCTGTGTACTACTTGGCTCTGTGCACGTTAAAGAATGCAGTAGGCTTTTCTCAAAACAGCAGGGGATTGCTAAACACCACCTATCCTAATAGTATAGTATCGCACTGTAAATAGGTATTCAGACTTACAGGGTGACCCACTTGTCAAGATGCTGAACTGGCAATAATGAGATTGCATAGGTAGAAAAACATACATAAATATGATTTTAATCCAACATGTCAGTGATGTGGTCAGTGGACCAATTCCAACAGACACCATATGCAGTACTATAGAACATTCTGTGTTGCCAC
>NW_022728508.1:0-553 GCF_011630105.1 Anneissia japonica | reverse complement strand
AATTTCTTTCGAAAATAAATGACGTGTTCTACAGTCTACATGCCTTGTTGTCATAATTTTTTGTTTCAACGACTATATATATATATATATATTGTGATGTATTGCCAATAAAGAACCCGAAAACTAATTCAAAGTTGTACTGTACTTTTATCGAATCAACAACTAGTATCGTGAACACATAGCAACAACATCCAAAGTTATCAGATAAAAGCATGTTCAGAACAGATCCAGTACATTCCTCCACCTTTAGTTTAGAACATCTTAACTCGGAGGTTTTATTTAACAACAATAACATTCTTTGCCAGTGGGGACTTAAAGTCAATGTGGCCAGTTCCTGAGAATTACTGTATTTATAGAGGCATGTCATATCATTATCTATCCATTAGTTAAAATCAATTTGGCAGGTGATTTAGAGAACACATCAATTAAACAATAACTTTAAACACAAAGCATTTAGACCTATTAAGTCCAGTGTATAAAAAACAACGCATAACTTATGCGATTATAAGTTCCAAATAATGTTCAAAGTTCATCATAAACCATGATAACATGC
>NW_022728507.1:4243-11759 GCF_011630105.1 Anneissia japonica | reverse complement strand
CTTTGAAGTATTTTATTTAATAAATTAAATACAAAAAATAATTGATTGACATGTAAGCTCTTATCAAGGAATGTAATTAAGCTATGTTCACACTATGAAGTTTTATGTGACAAATACTGTACTGTACCTGTGACCTTTCGATATGAATGACATTTATGTACAAATATACTGGTATTTCATTTCAGTCAATAAAACAATCACATGTTTGTCGATATAGGAAAAATTAATTTACAAATTTGTACACTTCCTTCCCTTCTTAGAGAAACTTTCTAGTGAATAATGTTGACATGTTTATTCAGGTCACATTGTCATAAAAAGTATGTCTTAGGCTTTGTCACACTATGAGTGTGATATGACACCACCAATTATATGGACATATCACAATATTTATGAGACAAGTGTGAACAGAGGTTTACTTAAATCACTTTTTTTTTAAACAAAAATAAACTCACCATTCATATCAATCATTTATTTTCTATTTTCATTCATCTTGATCACTGCCTTGCAGACAACTTTTGTTGCCTGGTCATTTTCAACTGTCCACAATGCTTCTAAAAATGTCTGCATTGACACATCTTGTGTTTGCAGAAGCTCATGGAAACGTTTGTATGTCCCCAGAGAATTTAGTATGGCCTGGTCTGTAAAACCAAGTTTGTTTGCAAGGTGTTTCCAATACTTAATTGGTGGTTTTGGGTCTGTGTATGGGTTAAGCAACACTTCTAATCGATCAGTTGTAGCCATATCAAGGTTGTGATAATATAATCCTATCAGAAAAGAATAACATGATAACAATTCATTTTAAAAAATCAGAGTAAGAATTGACTGGATGCTTCAGTGTTTTAGTCATCTCATTCATTGCCAATATTAAAATTAATACATATAAAATACGTTTAGTTATAATACACAAAATATTAGACTAATCTTATCACAAAAATAGTGAAATAGGAAAATCATAACGTAATTACCTGAACAACATTCTAAAGCTTTTTGGTACAGACTTTCAACACTTTCATTTTGTCTTGTAATCTTAAACAAAAAAAACCCAAAAAACTAAATTACAGGTAACTGCTAATAAAGAATAGAATTAAAATACTGTAATATTCATAAAAATAACAATGAGAATAATAAAAGGGTCTCCCTCCAATTAAATAAATCACTTTTGGGAATGGGGTTTCCATAGTCTTTAGCAGCTTCAATCTAATAATAAAGATAAAAGACATTTGTTAATTTGGGACCATAGAAAGGTGGCCCTTTAATTGGAGGTGGTCTTTAATTAGAGGTGGTCTTTAATCAGAAGGGTCTTTAAGTAGAGGGAGACTTTGTAAATACAATGATAAAATTCTCATAAGAATAGTAAGGAAATTATATAATGATATTATTTTAGTAAATTTGTTATAGATTACTTTAGTGATACCTATGCAGATGGAAAATTAATAGTAAAATACAATACAATTACTATATAATACCTGTAAAGTGATTGCAAAAAATTTTTGTCAAAATTAATTTATTTAAATAATAGCATCATGTAAACAAGATGAACATTACAAAACCAATTTCAAAATTTAATTGCTGTATATTTAATTATATTATAGCATATTTACATTTAATTATATTATAGCATATTTACAATTTAGCTTAATAAAATAAAATGAATAAAATTTGGAGGCAAAACAATTTTTCTTTCAAATTGAGACTAATTAAATTTAGATATATACATAAAACTATGAAGAAAATTACATTTAAAGTTCATTTATTATTCATTGATATCAAATATTATTATAAAAACTGGAAAATAAACAAATAAAATTTAAATAATAATGTAAACTATAAGTATTAGTATATACTGTAATTACCATTTCTTCTGCATGTGGTACAACTATTGCATCATCATTACTGATATCTTCGATTTGGATGCTGGGGTTTAATTCTTCCACATGACCTTGTTGATTTTCGGACTCCTCAATTAACACAACATCATGACATGACTTTTGGGATTCTGAGCTAAGGAGAGGTTCATCTGTACTAAGTATGCTGTGTCTGTAATGATTGGAATTGAATAAAATCCAAGATTATTATAAAATCACTTTTCGAATTACATTTTCAATTCAATACAGCCAATCGAAAAATACAATTCACAGAATGGTTATACCGACTCATTTAAATAACCATAAAATATGGTGAATATGGAATGAACATTGTAAAAGCAAAGAGTATATGAACTGCTCTGAACTCTACTATTAGGGAGACCCTATGTCACGTTTCATTCTGTGCATACAAAATCAGGGCAGTCAGACCTCTTGGAATTCTACACACTCTTTAATTAAAGCAACAAATATTTTATAAATGGTGGAATGGAACAGAGGAAGGATTCTTTGGAAGGAACAAATTTGCCTAATAAGGTAGGAGGGATTTGTGTATATTTTATATTTTATAATTAGTTCAATGCTGGGGTATAGAGTACTACAGTGTTACGTCACGATACCACGTGACTACTCCGTTGCTATCGGCAACACAAAATGCGTTCAACCGATGCCATTTTCTCCACTGACAAACCATTGATCCCAATTTCTAACCTAATTATTAAGAAGTTGTATCTTAATTTTTCTTTGTAAATGTTAATTGATAATTAAATGTGTGTTCGATAACTAATATAACGATGCAGCTTTTTGTGTTTTAGTACATTTTGATGGTAAATTATTAGGTTTTAAAATGCCTATTTCAAAAAGCATATCCTTAACCATTAAGAATATGAAGTCATTCAGGCGTAATGAACGGAAACCAACATCCAGAGGGCGCCACCTAGTGTTGTGACAACATGACTGTGGTACTCTATAGAGCCATAACTAAACCATTATTTAACAAATTATTTTATATTCACATTATTAAGTGGATAAATGTTAATAATTTAGCAATTTAACAAAAAATTTACCCAGACAGGGGAGAAAAAAAAAACCTGTGCTTTATAAGAGTTTATATCATCATAAAATTAATCAATACATAAAATGCTCTACTACAGTACATCTCTAGCAGTAGAACTGTTTTATCAACAATAATATCAACAGCTCTAATTGCAAGATACTGTAAGTAATAGTTCTGCAAAATACAGATTAAAAGATAAATTATTTAACTTACGGTGGCTGTGAAGGTAGGGGAGATTGTACCTGAAAAACTGAATAAAGAAAAGTATAACAAATATGTAATTATAAGAATTGAACTAAGGAATGATAAAAATGGTAATTGTTCACTAAATATTTATAAAAATATATTTAAATTACTTCATATACATGCAGCACTTATTAAATACAGTACCAATCATGGGGAGTGCACTTTAAAATTTCCCCTTAGCGGCAGTAGTTTCACCTTAAGGTAATGCTGAAGTTAATTATTTGATTAGGCTGTACTTGCTTGAGGATATACAGCAGTAGCTAGAGAAATTTATCTGTAATTCGGGCATCCTCAGATATATGGTACAGTATATGTTAATCTGAAACAATCATTCGCGCCGAAATAAACTACCAATTTGTGGTACCAATAACTTTTCAATGAACCAGGATGCAGTATTCTGATTGCAGATTCTGAAAGCCTGGCCTAAAATTACCTAGAGTAATAATTTTCAACTTTGAATCTCTTTCCAATCAAACTTTTTAAATATGGCCTTCTAAGTGGAAAAAAAATTATCGACGAGAAAACACAGCAGAAAAGAAAAAGTGGCATGCCATATTTTGGAGGGCCATAATTTTCAAAACTACTTGGAAGTTTGGTCTAAAATTTATTGTTTCTTCATAATTTATAAAAAGGAATATTTTAATGGATTTTGAGCAAAATCAAAGAGGGTCGCCTGGGAATTTTTCTTTGGCATTTGGCATGGAATAGTACTATATCATTTTCTGTTGATGACCATGTTGAAAATTTACCTTATTAGGCCTATCTGTAATTGTAACCTATGGGATAGATACAACTATGAACCCACATTTCTTTTAATTGTAAGAGTTAAAAGTACATTAACAAATAATACCCGGTGCTTAGTAGAACGCGGGCACCCCGGGTAGCTCGGCCGTTCCGTGGCAAAACAACGTAACTTTATATTTTCACTTTTCGAGAAAAATAGAGTTAAAGTTTGAATGTTTCCAATGTTTTCCAGATGATGATCCCAGTGTTCACGATGATGATGTTGTAGTAGTAGCTGAAGATAATGTCCAGTCACATCAAGAGGATGTAGTCGTGGAGGGCCATTTTGAAAAAGGTAATTAAATACAAGTGATTTGTTTGAATTAGATACTGTCTCTTATACACATCTTATAAAATTGATATAGACATTATAATTAAAATTTAAATTACAAGTGTTAGTTAATTGTGCAGTTATAAACGATATTCACAGATACGTCGTTTTACCTCGGAAACATGTCAGACGGGGTATTGTCGCTAGTGCAAAATATTTTTTTAATTTATCACTTTTGGGGCAATCAAATGCATTCCTAGCTTGTGCATAAGTCATCGTTAAAGATTATTGATATGAAAACACTATCAACCAGTAATTTTGCCATGCCAAACTCCATCAGCTCAAAACAATTTTTAATACCATTCCGAGGCAAAACAGCGTATCTTCATCATTGATACGTTGTTTTGCCACGTAATCTTGCAGTTACGTTAGTTTACTACGGAAAATCACTAGATTTTAAGTTGTGCTTAAATATACAGTATGTGGTGCTATCTCCGAAACGACTCATATTTAGTAGTGTTTAATACACTCCCAAACGATATTACAGTATAACTGAAAAACGACAAAAGTGTCAGTTATGTTGTTTTGCCTCAGAACGGCTGAGCTTTAAACCGATATAATGTCCTTTTCTAAGGTCTTGACTGCGGGCACCGCAGGCTGGCTCTGCCTGCACGGGCTGTTAGTGGATGTGGAACCTGTTGCTTGCGGGCAAAGTGCAGGCAAAATGTGCACTGTCCACGATGATCCGTACTGTAAGTTATCATTTTGTATATAAGAAGATTAGGCCTACTGTACAAATTTGAATACAGAATATTCATACAAACACAAATGCTTTGAAATGCAGACAATAAAGTAAAATTACCAATTGTATTTTCGGTTGGGCTTCTGTTAGCTCCCTTGTTAAAAATCCATCTTAGTTTATCTAACAAACATCCACTTGGAATAAAAAGACAGATAATACATAAACATAACGATGTAAGCCAGCATTTCCATTCCTTATGTATACAAAGACAACGACCGGTTAAAGCAACGGTTCCATTTCCACCATTGTTTTCTTTATCTGAAAGGAAAAATGACAAAGAGTAATTATTACAGGGGTATTGCATAATATTTATATATTTTATGATGGGATTATGAGGGAGAAAATATGCACTGCCGATATCTTTACGTCCGTTCTATTGCCCAAGAGAATTCCCGCAAATATTTGTGTGTGTTGTGTATATGCAGCTGAAACTCTCTCAGGTATAATTCAAAATATGGAAGCAGTTTCTCCTGATTCCCCAAAGTTCATCATTGGTGATTTCAATCTACATAAATTGTCAAGGTCACTTAACGCATATCAACAATATTTAACCTGTCCAACTCGCGATGCTAAAACAATTGATCTTTGCTATGGCACGGTCTGGGACACGCATACCTCTATTGCTTTGCCGCCTTTAGGAGCTTCAGACCACAATTCTGTACGATTGCTTCCTAAATATATTCCATTAGTCCACCGAGTTAAAAAAGTTGTTAAGACAGTTAAAATTCGGACTGACGAAAATATCAAAACCCTAAAAGGATTCTTTGATTGCACCGATTGGCAAGTTTTCTATGAGTCGCTGTTGAATCTGGACGAAAACGTGGAAATTATTACCACATATATAAGTAACTGTGTTGAGAATATAATTCCATCTAAACAAATAACTGAATTTCCCAATATTAAGCCTTGGATCACCAAAAAACTTAAAGACATGTTGAATAAAAAGAAACGTCTGTTTTTTACTGGAAATAAAAGTGGAAATAGATTAATGAATAGGGAAGTTAGACGAGTAATCCGTGTAGCTAAAGCTAACTATAAGAATAGAATAGAGGCTTGGAAATGGAAGCATACGTAAAGCAAGGTATTAAGAATATGGATTCCATATTAAAATTCAAATAGTATTAAGGTTAAACAACCTGTACGTATCGATAATATTAATGAAAAATTGTTACCCGATGCACTAGGCGAATTTTATTCAAGATTCGAAAATTACTATTTGTCAATTGATACTGGATACTGGATTAAGACCAGGCATTATGACACAAGAACTTAGAACTTAATGTTTTTAACTCTGGAATACAACAAGGCCATACCCTGTACAACAATCTAAACATTGAGAGTAATCATATAAGACCTTCTAAAGAAAATAAATGCAAATATTGAGAAATGGTCCAGATCTTGTTGAGGTATTAAAACTTTATTTTATTGCATTGACTAACTTTGTGGAGTTCTTCAACACCCCTTTCAGTCCTCGTTAAATTTATGTAGGGTACCGAAACTATGGAAACAATCCACTATAATTCCAATACCAAAAAACAATAGCAAATAGCAACTTAACAATTTAAGACCAGTTGCTCTTACATTCCTAATTATGAAAATTTTTGAACGCATAATCAAAGCATACATTACTGTAACACTAGAACCAATACTTGATCCTTTACAATTCGCGTATAGGTCTGGAAGAGGTGAAGATGCCAAATTATTTATATTGAATACAATTTATAAACATCTAAGCTTCCTGGTTCACATGCTAGAGTACTTTTTGCTGACTTCTCGTCTGCATTTAACACAATGCAGCCATATGTTCTGGTTGAGAAATTAAGAATGAATTTTAACATTCCAAATGATTTAAAGCTTTAACATTTATTTTGGATTTTTTAACAGACGCCGAGTTTTAGTTAACAATACATATTCCAAGTGGTATGTTACTAATACAGGTTCACCCCAAGGGCTGTGTCTGTGTCCCCATTACTTTATATCTTTATATTGCCGTAGCACGCATAAAAATAGTTTTATTGTTAAGTTTGCAGATGACACTGCTTTACTTACAATTAAAGATGGAAATGATGGTCATGGCCAAGTTCTGGATACATTTATTAAATTTTGCGATGACGCAAACTTACAAGTTGAATATTTCCAAAACAAAGGAAATGATTATTGATTTATGGCGAAAAAGACAGTCCTGGGGTCACACTCTTAAATAACGAACCAGTTGAGATTGTTAATTCCTATAAGTACCTTGGTACCATATTTGAGGACAGTCTCAGTTGGGGATAAACAATGAAACTTTAATTAAAAAATGCAAACAGAGACTGGGTCTAGGCCCGTTGCCCGGCCTTTTGCCACCAGGCCCGTTGCCACCCGGCCCGTTGCCACCCGGCCTTTTGCCACCCAGCCTTTTGCCACCTTAGGCCCGTTGCAACCCGGCCTTTTGCCACCTGGCCTTTTGCCACCCTAGGCCCTGTCTCTTATACCCATCTAGATGTGTATAAGAG
>NW_022728507.1:0-4238 GCF_011630105.1 Anneissia japonica | reverse complement strand
CACCTAGGCCCGTTGCCACCCGGCTGCGCTCCCATCGGCCTTTTGCCCCCCAGAACAGGCCTTGGTGGCAACTGGCCTAGGGTGGCAACGGGCCGGGTGGCAACGGGCTGGGTGGCAAAAGGCCAGGTGGTAAAAGGCCGGGTGGCTAAAGTCCGGGTGGCTAAAGGCTGGTTGGCTAAAGGCCGGGTGGCTAAAGGCCGGGTGGCAACAGGCCTAGGGTGGCAAAAGGCCGGGTGGCAACGGGCCCGGGGGGCAACAGGCCGGAACCCCCAGAGACCGTATATACTTTAGGAAGTTAAATGAATTTAAAGTAAATAAGTCTATTTTAAAAATGTTTTATAATTCATTTGTGGAAAAAGTCTTAACTTTTTTTTTATATGTTGGTATTATAATTTAAACCTTAAAGATAGATCTTTTCTACGAAAAATATTAAATTCATGCTTGAAAATAATAGGAAGTCCATTACGCAGTCTCTCGTCCTTCTGTGACAAACAAATTTTAGGAAAATGTAAACAAATTTTAGAAACAAGAGAACATGCTCTTTTTTATGAGTTTGAACTCCTAGCATGGTCTGCGATATCGGAGTCATGTGTGTAGGACTAAAACGGAAGTTAAATTCTTTTGTCACAACTGATATAAGGCTATTAGATAAAAGTAGATAGAAATAGCTTTGTTGAATTATGTTTTATATGGGTCTTTTATGCTGCTGTTTACTGTTATTCAGTCCTGTTTGAAAATGCCCCACGTGGGATAAATAAAGAATTTTTGAATTGAAGAATATTTGAATTGAATTGAATTTCATATTATTGTACTTATTGTTAAATTGCTTCAAACATCTACTGAAACCCCTGGATCCACATACACTATACAATCCAAACTCCTCTTATAATTGTTGTTCATTGCCAAGTTGCATATTTTGTGTGGAAATAAATACATTCAAATCTGAATTGGATTCTGCCACAAAACTGCAAGATTCTTCCCAAAAAACCATTCCTTATCTGACCCAAACCTCTGTGTACTGTAAATGCTTGAATAAGCACCGCTCTTGTACCAAAGAGAACTACGGGAATATGTAAAATAGGTAGCATGGAAAGCTCTATGACAATATTCTTTTAAAAGCGCCGCTCTTGAATAAGCGCCGCACTGAAGCCTCAACAAATTTTATAAGCGCCACGCCGCTTCTTCAAGAATTTACGGTATCCAACATACATTTTTATAATCAGTAAAAAAGGTTTGGCTGATGAGAGAGAAATCAATACCGAAATCTGGAAATGCCCGGAGCAGCACATCTGAGTCATTCATTATTGTTTACCACTGGAGGAGGAAGTATTTCCATGCCCCTCTACCTAACAAGTTGAAGAAGCCTACGAGCATGAGAGTTTATTCATGATTAAAGTAAAGATTCCTGATCCTGACACACAGTTACAAAACCCAGAGGTGACGGAACAAGGGGGTTTTCACAAACGAATACACACAACTGGTTAGCTAACAATATGCAAATGTTACATGAACACATGGGAAGGAAGATGCAATCACGTTCTGTAGCCTAGCAAACGTCTGTACTGAGCGTGGGGGGGGGGCGCTAGCCTACTGATGTACTGTGTAGCGGGGGACGATGAGGCATAATAAGACTAGGCCTAGGCCTAGGCCTAAGTAGACAGTGCAATTATATGTGATAGAAAGTACACTTTCAAAAGAAATAAATTAAAATAAGATAAAAAAATAACTAAAAATAATTCAGTTGCAGACGTACCTTGTTTAAGTATTATACAATGCTAACAATGCGGCTCTTGTAGCCCTAGCTAGGCAAGGCATCCATGTGCAAAGCAGTGGTGTTTGTTTATCAATGAAAAAAGCACGCCAGGAAAGTTTGCCTTACTAGGAAAAGGTGACGTAATCTAGCTTATGACGTATGCATGCAAACTATATTGTGAGTGTGATGACGTCACCAAAAAATAAAAATTTTCAATTATAACCAAAATATTAATAACTACAAGGTTTGTGGGCGTAAATTCCCCTAATACGAATTAAGGGTAGCAGAATCTCCTTGCCATACAAATTACAGCTCCCACTGACATCTCAGGGCGGCGTTCCGGGAACCCTGCATCCAATGAATGTTTTTCTAAAAAATAAACAAAATATTATGATCTGGACACTTACGTTGTTCTTTGGTGATAAAGTCTCTCCTCTTTGTTATATAGTCACTGGTACCCTCTCCATCTAAAGGTAAAAGGTTAATCAAATTAAGTGATTGTTGAAATGTGGGGGGAGGGCTAATGGGAAGAGAAGGTGAAGTGGGGGATGGGCCTCGATGATTAATTGAGGGAGCGCTTTCTCTCAAAATAAGGCAATATAAGGTGATTGTTCTTATTAACAATTAAATTGAGTGTAACTTTTTGCTTCAAACATTTCCAGTGGGTGGGTGGCAGACTGTGAGTCACAAGCTTAATAGTGGTTGTAGGGGGGGGGGGGAATGTGCACCAAGCTTACCTAATAGATATGCCGCTGCTGACATATGGCTTCCACGGACATTACATTGTCCATATTCCCCACCCCTCTGTCGTTAGATTACCCAACTTTGCAGCTAGTAAACAATACATTGATATTGGAGCCTACCAGGCACGACTTATACTGTTGGGTGAAGACAGCCATAGATAAAGTGCCTTGCCCATGAACACAAGCGAAATGCACAGCGATTTTTTCAATAGCCCAATTTGTAATCGCTGCTCAAACCGCATTTCACAGTACCCCACAGAACATAAAAATCTATAGTAATTAAAAATATAAAATGACCGAAATTTGAAAATATAAATAATAGCACTGAACGTCACCTGTTTGAAGTATTTCCACTAGCTAAATACTTTTACTACTTAATTATTATTTTTAATTCATATTATTTTTAGTGATGTATTTTTTTTTACTTTTAAAATAGAGTATATAATTCCTTTGACTTTTTATATATAATTTTAACTGGTGACCATGGCTAAAAGTTTGACCTCCTTCCACACACTTCCTTTTAGTAATATAATATTATTCTTATTTACTTCTTTGTTTTTGTTAAGTTATTTATGTATGTTGTGTGGAAAAATAAATGCAACACAGAAACAAAAAAAAAATGATTAAATTGACCATTCTGGTTGATTAAGTCCTAATTACTGTAATTCAAAGTAATTAATTGTATATTATTTCCTTACGCTGTTCTTTGTAGAAAATCTCTACATCGTTGGAACTCATCTTCATAACATCAAAGTTGTGTTCTTTATTGGCATTCCATTCTGCTCTGCATGTATAAACACCTTCATCCTCAATATCTGGGTTAAATATAAGCAACAAATTTCCCTTTACAACAAACTTGTTTCCATCGGACGTGTCAAGAATTTCATCGTTCCTGAACCAGGAATACTGGTTTGGAGGTGACTGTCCGGCAACATTTTCACAGGCTACTTTACGAACTCGGTGTTCAGTTACAATTACTTTCGGGGGTTCTATAAAATGAAACAGCATAGAAATGTATTAATGAATGCATAAAATGTTTTAAAAATTCAGTCCACATTTGCTATGAAACAACATTTTTCTATTATGTAATATTTGCACATACTGTATGCCATTCTATGTAAAACTAAACGTGGGATCACTGTAGACCATCTCAGAGTTTACTAAACATGTAACCAATGTTGGAAGATGAACCCCAAAGTTTCAGTTGAACAATTAAAATGGAAAATATGGCTTTCAATTTTATGAAGTCACACCCTGTTTTTTGCACTCACAAATCACTGCACATGATGCTGAGGAATTTTTATTAAAAGGTTATATTTTTTTCCTGAGTGAACATATAGGATAGGATAGGAGTAATTTGGTGTGAACCACACGAAGGATGACCCACTATTAGTCCAAGACTTATTCCAAACATTCATTCAAATCGATTCAATTCAATTTATTGGTCAAACTCATAAAATGGCTTGAAACTTGCTTTGCCTGTCACAGATTACAATACACATATGAAAAAGGGTAAAATATACACATTACAGGTCATAAAAACAAAAGGGTAAAAACAGATAATAAAAATAGAAATAGAACATGTACAGAGTAAAATTTACATACAGTAAAAAATACAAAGAGAAAGCTGTAAAAAAATTTAAACAGCTGTAAAAAACTAAAGAGATAAATATTTACCAAGAAAAACAAAATTATTCATTCCTGTATAGGTTCATTCATTATGCATACATCATAAACATATA
>NW_022728506.1:0-1023 GCF_011630105.1 Anneissia japonica | reverse complement strand
TATTACATGTAATTTTTTGTTTTTGTTTGTTCCCCGACAAAATTTATCGTCTTCCCCGACGGGGCGGGGGGGGGGCTTATAGCACTTTTGGACAAACTTTGCACATGCACTCTACAATATGGTTAATACATAGAACAGACGTCTAAATTACAAGGTTATAGAGAATAACAGTATTCAACATTATATTATAGTTAAATAATTGTATTAGGCATAACCTAACAGTAATCCATTAAAGGCAATAATCTTAAATCGACTAAATTGTGTCATATTGAACATTAAAAATACCTTGACTTGATTGACTTTATTTGAAACTCATATAATAATATACAGCAATGCAATACGATTAAGCCAAATTCCGATGACAACAACACAAACAAGTTAACTTATTTCCATTTTGGTTCCTGTTCCGTACTAATTTCTTTTTTATTTTCTAAAATTTTCATGGAATTCATTACAGGTGTCCCTACTATCATGGTGGATTTTCCCGTGGTGAGCCGTGGATTCCTTTAGACTCCGATACACACGCACATAAAAGACGTTTGTTTCATTTTGAACTTCCAGTTTCATGTCGCAGCTTTAAAAAAGGGGAATTCCCCTTGTCGTCATTAGCACGTGATTTTGAGGAAATAGCGCAATGATTCACTGTGAAATCCCAATAGCACTGAACACAACAACACGTTGCTGTACCGACAAAATGACCAGACAGTGGATGGACAAGTTATGGCTTCCAATGAATATTCTTCTTTCACTTTTATCAATGGTCCTTTGCTTGTCTAATTGTCCTTGCTCTGAAAGTTCACTTTGCAATCCAATACTGAGTCCTCAAAGAAAAGAGGTGAGTGCAACATAAATTAATATAGCCTAGGCCCAGTCAGTTTATAAGGCCCATGTAGCAGTGCGTACCTAGGCCAATGGCATTACCCAGTAACCAAGTGGCGGCTGTAGGATATATTTTCTGGGGTGGGGATAAAATTTGTCCGACAGGGGGATGAGTGAGATAAGAATAACTTTCGAGCGCTCTGC
>NW_022728505.1:0-2141 GCF_011630105.1 Anneissia japonica | reverse complement strand
CAGCGAATCTGACAATCTGACGAACGTGCCGTTGATCGGATCGGATCGCATCGAGCAACCGTAGTAGAGGCTCCCGTCCGGACAAACCATGTACGCGAGGTTCCTCGCGACCGCAGTTCGGTAAAAAGAAGCGATCATGGAGGAATCCTGGACGTGCACGAATGGACGAACGGAAGGTTTTGGCGGACGGCACGCAGGAGAAGTGCCGAAGTTGCAGTCTGCGGAACGCTATGGCGGACACCGAGCGCGTCGTCCTCGTTCATCGAGTGGTGCCGGAAGACGGACTTATTCGGTCGCGTCCTTGAAGAGCTGGTCGATGGACGACAGATGAAAGAGCTTGCGGTGGACGCTCAACAGCACGTCCGGATCGTTCAGCAACCTCGGTCGAATCTGACCGACCAGCGTGTGCTTGTCCCGCTTGCTTTCGCCGGGATTGGAGGTCAGCCACTTCCGGACCAGATGCAGCAGGTATCCTTCGGACGCGTAGTAAACGTTTTCGATCTTCGGACCTTCCACCGGATCGTCGTGTCTGGACGTATCGAGCCACGTGGCCAGCTCGTGCCATCGAAGCTCCTGCTGATGAAGCATCAGCTTGCCGAACGTTCTGCACACGGCCGAATCGACAGCGTTCATCAGGGTCGGGGAACAGATGCGTACTGCGGTTCTCCTCGCTCTGAGCAGATCGTTCGCTGATAGTTCGTACACAGCCGAAACGAACACGCAGATCGCATCCTTGCAACCTGTCCGCTCTGCCATGTCCAAGCAGGCGACGCGCTCGTCGTACGAGAGCGCGTCCACGAAGTCTCGATCTCTGTCTTCGTTCATGACTTGATCAGAGCACGTACCAGTCTTGAATCGGCCGCGTCGTAGAGATCGACGACCCCGTCGGCTTCCGGCTGTCGAACGTAGCCATTATCCACACCTTCGTCGTCTCGGACTCTGCAACGCGAACTTCGATCTGCTCCGAGCCTTTGAAGCACAGAGGATTCGTACGTTCGCCGACGTACGCGAGGTCGTTCCTCGCTTTCAGGTGATTCACCAAAAGCGACATCTTCCTGTCGGTTCGAGGACGTTCGTGTCTCATGCCTGTTCCGGGTACATAAATAACACATTTATGTTTTCCCCCAGCTGCCCCTCTAAAGTTAAGACGTGTCTCGGAAGATGTCTGCTAGATTCCGACCTTACACGAGACGATGGAACATGGATGTGTTGCCGGAGACAAGGGTGGACGTGGTGGAGCGTCGTGGCGGACGCCAACTGAACGTCGACTTTACCGCTGGCAACGGGCGAAAGCCCAACCTCGGAGATGGCAGGAGCGCCATGTTTCCGGTGTCGACCCGAGCTCAGAAACCGAACGTCGGCGTCAGGGACGTGACGACGTTTCACGAGTTTTTCGACAGACGGCTCGTGTTCAACCGCAGGGAAATGCTCCTCTGTACAACGGTCAAGATAAGATGTCGACGGCAATGCCTCAAAATCCGCGCGACTTCAACGCCTACTTCCAACCCATCGGATACCAACTTTCGTACGGTGGCAAGGACGCGTACTCGGGCGAGGCCTCTCCGTGCATAACCACCCAACACTGCTGAAGGATGATCACGACTCTGTCCGGCGCGCACGAAACCAGTCGGGAGGCGCGCGCCGGCACCAAGGTCTACCTGGTCGTCGGCATGAGAAAGTGCGACGGACCGACCGTGCTCAATCATCCGTACCCGACGTTGCTGTTCTGCGACGATCGACGCCAGCTGCACGAACGCATGAAGGTGGCCAACTACGTTTGCCGGACGAGGAGCGTACGCGTCACGCCGTGTATGGTGAAGGCGATAGGCGAATTCGTCAGCGACTATCGCGGCAGGAACAGGAGTCCGCAACTCGAACTGTTTATGAAGACAGACTTCGAAGCTCATCATTTCGAGCGATGACGTCACTCGACATCATGGGGTACATCTTTCGCGACTATAAGTGTGATGCGTACGGATTCGTGTCCGCATTAAACGTTCGAGAGGAGGCATGGGAAAGTCGAAGGAATTAGCGGAGAAGCTTCAGAAGGATTTGGACGAGATGCACCAGTCCAAACGTTTCGAACGACGACCGATCTTACCTTCTGGCCGTGACGCGACCGACGTTCCACTGCTTCCTGA
>NW_022728504.1:909165-911059 GCF_011630105.1 Anneissia japonica | reverse complement strand
TCAAATTGTACAACACAAAACATTACATTTATTAATTATTCACAGAAACTTACCTTAGTTTACACTTTCAAGTACAGTTTTACCACTCAGTATAAATAAAAATGAATGATAAAACAGAAAATAATACAGTACGTCTACTATAAGGTCCTAAGTATAATAAGGCTGTTTGTCTGTTTGCCCTCCTCACCTTCCCCCTACCTGAGAAAAAATAGGCGGGGGGGGGGCAAAGCAAGAAAACTTTTTTCTGCTTTGTTCTTTACATATAAAAAAATGTGTTTAAAAAACTCTTTTTTCAACCAGCCCTTTTATCATTTAAAAAAAAGAAGGGCAAACAAACAATTTATATTTTTAGGCCTAATAGACCGTCTCAACGACTATATTGCTTTGATTGCTTTGATAGCCGGAATCCACATTCCCTCTTACCTGAAAAAAAGAAAAATATTAACGAAAGCATTGTGCTTGAATTAGCTGTAAATAAACACACACCACGACATAGATGACGACTCCAAACAATAGTGGGTGTGGGATTGGGATAATGCCCATATGGCGCCCCATACAAATTTCGCCCGACCGAAATTATCGGCGGCCGAAGTCATGAGGAAATGGGCCCGATCGTCTTTGGAAAAATGGGCCCGAACCTCTACCCGCCGTTTTAGAAAATGGGCCCGAAAGTCTACATCGGTGGCCCCGATCGTCCACACTAGTTGGGCCCGATCGTCCACACTAGTTTGGCCCGATCGTCCAAAAATGGGCCCGATCGTCTGGGCCCGATCGTCTCGTGTGCCCGATCGTCTGTAATTCATACAGAAATTCGGCCCAAATTACGGACGTACGGAAATATAGATAAATACTACGGAAATACATATAAACTACGGAAAATTACAATAGAGCCTATATTTATGGGAAAGCCCCAACATTTCACGATAATTCATAAAGTAAAATCAACGATCCAGTGCTCCACGTACGAGTTAAAAATACGTAACAGTCTGCAGCTAGCTCAAACAAAAGCAAGCAGAACAATACAAGCAGTGGTGTGGTGAGCGTGATGGCCAATCAGAATCGTGTTTAGAGCAAGAAGTCATGACCTTATATTATGCAAAAACGTTTTCGATGCTAAAAATAACAGTCTACTCAATTTGCATTGCAACAACAAACAGCAAGCTAAACGATGACATCATAGCCAATGTGCGTGGTGGCCAGATTCGTGTTTAGAGAGCAAGCGAAAGCATGTATGACCCGTGTAACGCGACGTGACCTCATCTCTACATGCAAAAATACTAATCTACACTTATACCATATTATTGTACGTTTTAAGTGAATCCAAAGAATATAAATAGCAGAAGAATGAGCGCTTCGCGTAGTTTGCATTAAATTCGATGGAACGTCCGCCCTCTCTACGATGGCAAAATTAGTCTTAAGGTTGTTGTCTGTGATGACGCTCCAAGCTAGGCCTAGGTAGGCCCGTGTTCACGCGACGAGGCTATGCAAAACTGTTAAAGTTTTAAGAAAGACTATTCGATGAGTTATTTTACAATAACATGTACAAAATAAATACATTTGAGGAGTTTAAAAACTGTCGAAATCTACTCGAGCGGAGGCTGATTATTGTGAAGAAAAATTGCCACATAGCGGTTTGTTTTGATATTATACCCACTAGCCTATATAACATTCATGTCGTGTTATTCACTTTAAATTCGGTCTATTTCATAGTAAATAGAATTTAATGGAAAGAAAATGACAAATTATGACTCCACCAGTACCAAATAATTTTATCTAAGTGCCGTCTTGTTTTATAGCACAAACAGCAATCACATCTATTTTTAATCAACACAGCTGATCTCTTATACACATCTTCACTTTGCTACCCATGGTACACCGCGGATTCTCATAAGTG
>NW_022728504.1:898240-909156 GCF_011630105.1 Anneissia japonica | reverse complement strand
GGCCTTCGACAGCCCCTGTCCTCTAGCCACTGTTTTGTCAACCCGATCTTCTCTTTGAATTTCTGAAGATTGGCAGTGGTTTATTTCCTTTAAAATCTCAAGCAACAGAGTAGATCCCGGTGATACGTTATGTTGTTAAAAAATAATTTAAAAAAAGTTAGTCCAATTGAGGGCGTAGTTTATTTAATATGGCAGGCCACATTCACATTTTTTAAACTCTCAAGTATTTATAGTTCTTCTTCAGTTTTTTTGTGAAACTTGTATGATTAAAAATACTCTGTAACAGTTAAGTATTTATACTTTATCAAAATGCATTGACATATTGGTAATTATTAGTGAACGTATCATTTGCTAATAAGTTTTGTAGAGACGAAAATGGCGTATCATGGCCTTGTGACATCACTTCTCGAGGTAAACAATCGATGGTTACAAGCGGCTAAACATCTAGATGTGTATAAGAGACAGATATTTATGGGAAAGCCCCAACATTTCACGATAATTCATAAAGTAAAATCAACGATCCACTCCACGTACGAGTTAAAAATACGTAACAGTCTGCTAGCTCAAACAAAGGTAGGAGGTCCGTAATTGGGCCGAATTTCCGTAGTAACTACGGACGTTCCGTAGTACTTGAGAACCCTGCACTTTCGATTCCACTCAGTGCATATGACTTTGCGGTGAATTTCAATGACGTCATCTTTGTCTCAGCGTATCAGCGTCTCAGTGTATCAGCGTCTCAGTGTATCAGTGTATCAGCGTTTATAAGACAACAGACCAATTCATCCTTCGCGAGTGGGGTGCAGGTCAATCTACTCCACTTTCAGCAGAAAATTGTAAACTTAGGTGACATCATTGCCGTCTACTCAACAGGGCTCACTGATTGGTTTGTTGAGCAGAGACGTCTCTATAACCATTGAGGTATTATTGAGAAGGAGATCACTCGGCAAACAGATCCATTTGACTGTGTTCCCCTCTTTTGGATCGCGCGCGGGCGTATTATAATATAATTCACATTTTTTCGTTAGCAACAACTTGGCAACGACATGCATTTATACGCTTCCAGCAGAGCAGTTGTGCAATAAAACTTTTGATTTTAAGCCATTAAAAATCTTTATAATGAACAATGTCCCCCTGATTAGATTTTTTCGGGCTTTTGGTATGTTATTACTTGTATATTTCAGGAACGGATTCCGTAAAATATTTGTGTTAAAATTACTTCTGTGTTCATTATAATTTTGTCTAAAATTGACTGGTTCGACTATAAAGCTAAGTCAGCGTAAAACTGAAAAATACTCAGATGTTGGATTCATTTTTTCGAATAGTTAACCCTCGTTAACCCTAAAATGAATTATTTTATTATAATCCTTAATCATTTATTAATTAATATCTGTTAAAATTAGAATTGGCGAATTTTGGCCAATTTATGAAAATTGAAGTTGAAATATACTATGCTTTTATAGGTCATGTAAATGTTCCATTAAATTCGAAACTTTTCTTGGAGGAAAATATTAATATATTTGATATTTTATGAGAGATAAATGTATCAGCTTCAAAATAGAAAAGATTGCGCAGCCATAGTTATTGACAGTATGTAGTGCGCATTGAGAAAATAAGGTGCTCTCCATTTCGTCATGTTCAATTTTTTGGTCAACTATGCCTGCTGAAAAATGGATGGCGGGGAACACATGGGACTTCAAAGGCATCGCGCAAACGTTCTTTACGCAACTTTGATCTTGGTTCATTTGCATAGCGCTGCGTGCGTGTGGCTTTGCCGAGTGATCTCCTTCTCAATAATACCTCCATGCTATAACTCTGCTCAATTATTGGTCTGTTGGACAGCGGCTCTGCTCAACAGGGCTCAATCATTGGTAGGTTGAACAAAGTTATTGTACATGTCTGGGTTTTTCTCTGGGCCGGGTGCTGTAGACTTAATTCATTTATTTCTTTTTCTAGAAATTGATTTTACCAATAGTAGCGCATCCATAGCTCTTATAATATTTTCCTAATGCAGGCGTCACTTTGAAGCCTGGACCCACCCTCCTCAGAGGTCGCCAACTATCGACGTCGAAGCCTAAGGTCAATAAATTTGCTGTTGTAGTGAAGTCCTAACGTTCTTTTTTTTATCTTGATTGAGTGAAGCTTTACCTATAAATTTGATGAAAGATAAAACTTTGACGAATAATGTGTGTTTTCTGGTGATGGGAGATCGAATGCATAGCTATTAAAGTTCATGAATGGTGTGAAGCTTTGACGAGTAATTTGTGTTTTATGGTGATGTGACATCGAATCCACTATTATTATACATTATTATATTATTATAATATTAATAGTGATAATAATAATAATATTAGTAATAATAATAATAATAATAATTAATAATAATAATAATAAATAATAAATAATAATAATAATAATAATAATAATAATATTATTATTATTATACATTAAGCAATAATAATATTATTATTATTATTATTATTATTATTATTTATTATTTATTATTATTATTATTATTAATTATTATTATTATTACTAATATTATAATAATATAATAATGTATAATATTAGTGGATTCGATGTCACATCACCATAAAAAACAAATTACTCGTCAAAGCTTCACACCATTCATGAACTTTAATAGCTATGCATTCGATCTCCCATCACCAGAAAACACACATTATTCGTCAAAGTTTCATCTTTCATCAAATTTATAGGTAAAGATTCACTGAATCAAGATAAAAAAAATATGGAACGCCAAAAGGGCAACCTTGAACACTTCAACGATTATACAAACAGTACCAACGAATACACAGGCACTCCAATGAATGTACAAGCACTCCAATGAATATTGAAACACTCCAACGAATATAGAAACACTCCAACGAATATAGAAACACTCCAAGGAATATAAAAACACTTCAACGAATGTACAAGCACTAACGAATATAGAAACACTCCAACGAATGTACAAGCACTAACGAATATAGAAACACTCCAACGAATATAGAAACACTCCAATGAATGTACAAGCACTAACGAATATAGAAACACTCCAACGAATGTACAAGTACTCCAATGAATGTACAAGCACTAACGAATATAGAAACACTCCAATGAATGTACAAGTACTCCAACGAATATGCAATTAATTGAACACAATGCCCAGTACAGTGACAACGTTAGGTTATATCTTGGTGTTTTTTTTTTGGTGAGATCGTGATGCCTGCCAAATTTTATAAATACCGTGCATCAGGTAGGCTATCCTAATTAATAGTCCATGGTCTTGGGCTATTACTCTGTACCTCAAGGACGCTGGTTAACATAACATGAAGGTCTCAAGTTTCAGACCACAGGCATTTATTTGGAGCATGGAGGTATTTTTATATCCCTTTTAATTTACTATTTTACTGAAGCTTGTGAAATTACTCCACATTAGATGTTTTGATCACTTCCTATTAATGAAATTATCCTGTTGAAGAAACCAAGTAGGCCCTATTGCATGTAAGTTATATTTTCAATATACGTATACATTTTCTTGTCCGGGTAAATTTACTATAATTTTTGCTTATGAAAGCTAGGATCAGTGTAGAGTGTTTTTATTGATAATGTCCGTCTTAGTAAAAACTCTGAAATCTTACAGTTACTTTAATTATTGATAAGGTGTATATAAAAACAACATGATAAAATCATTAGCACACAGGTAGCCTATATCTGATTAGTTAATAGGCATATGAAATTTTATGTTTATACAACAGATGATATTGTTCTAGCTATAGATTCAGCTTTCTATTCGTCTAGAATCAATTATGTTGTAAACTTGGCGTGTTATTTGCAGTTTGAACTGATGATGACGGATGAATCAACACATGTACAAGTGTAGTGTATTTGGCCGCGGTAAATCATGGACAGACAAACTTTGGAAGAATTTGTCAATATGGGATACAAGAATTCGGAAATTGCAGAAAAAATGGGGATAAGCGTTAGAAGTGTGAAAAATATGCGTCGGGAATTTCATTTGAGAAAAAAAGATTTATCTAGTAAAATCAGTGGTAAGTACTGCATATTAAAATTGTTATTCTGGAAAATTTTTTGTTTACCGCAGTGTAGGCCTACATGCATTACTATCATACTATATACTGGACCCTTCGAAAAAAATAATATAAAAAGAAAAAATACAGAATTGAAACATTAAAATGTTTTTTCCACAAATGACTATAAGCCTTCTTTTTATATTTTCCCCAAAGATTAGACAATAAAAAATGTTGTTGCTTGGTTTTCCAAAATAATTTATCATCAATTTACTAATTAATTGATTAATTTGGCTTACAAGTTGGTAGTTTTTTTTTTCTTAGATGCATCTCTCGATGAATCGATTCTTAAGATTGTTACCCGTAATCCAGAATATGGCGAAAAAATTATAGCAGGAAACCTGAATTTTGAGGGAGTACATGCGACACGTGCAAGAATTAGGGAGTCTATGCATAGAGTTGACCCTGAAGGTATATCAGGAGTAAATAATAAAGTAACAGTATTTAGATGCAAATGTACATATTGTGTTAAAATGTGTAAATATATTATAAATACAACTTAAAATTGTTATCTTAATTGATTTCTTAATTGTTGCTTTTACGGAATTACTGTGTAGAATATACCGTACTCATCCAAGGAGAGATTATCAACGTAGCATAACCTACTGATAATGATGAAGGTGATGATGATGATGATGATGATGATGATGATGGTGAGGTAGCAGTAATAGCACAGTACTGATACACAGTACTAATAATACATATAGAGTTGTAATGTAATTTATTTGCTTTTAATATTTCAAAGGTGTCGAAAGACGAAAAACCAAAACAATGCACGGTATTTATAAAATTTGGCAGGCATCACGATCTCACCAAAAAAACAAACACCAAGATATAACCTAACGTTGTCACTGTACTGGGCATTGTGTTCAATTAATTGCATATTCGTTGGAGTACTTGTACATTCATGGGAGTGTTTCTATATTCGTTAGTGCTTGTACATTCATTGGAGTGCTTGTACATTCGTTGGAGTGTTTCTATATTCGTTAGTGCTTGTACATTCATTGGAGTGTTTCTATATTCGTTGGAGTGTTTCTATATTCGTTAGTGCTTGTACATTCGTTGGGTGTTTCTATATTCGTTGGAGTGTTTCAATATTCATTGGAGTGCTTGTACATCTGTCTCTTATACACATCTAGATGTGTATAAGAGACAGATTGTTTAATGTTTTCTTCACACAATCATATTTATGGGCTAAACATTTTACAGTAGTTGTTTTCAGTGATAAAATAAAAATGAAATACGTTTTTTAACGGATCAGCGGACAAAAAACGTACCGGTAGCTAAGAAAGCTGCTTTTGCCTTGCCTTCATGCTCAAATCTCGAAGCAAAGGCCGTTGTGTAGCGGTCTCAACGTTTGTATAATACACTGAACTTTTCGTGTCGCGCGGGTTTGTTCTTGCCTAGTCTTTCCTTGATTGCTTGCGGACAGAGGTATTTCGTGTCGAGAGAGTTGTTCCAGTTTAGTTTTTTCTTGATTGCTTGTCGTCGGATACTACTACTACATTTAAAACATATTTTAAGAGGAATTCTTTTGTCGTGAAAAGATATTTATATCTGTCATTAAAGATCCTAGTTAATCGTTTTTCATATTATTAATTTATTTACATATATTCTTGTTATAATAATGTTTATTATCAATATTGTTTAACATTTACGGAAATAAATGTTGTTTAATGAATGAATAATTATTCAAATCCACTTTACAACAACAACTAGGCATCAGTTATTTTTAATGGTGTCTACCACATATTTCTTCGTTATGTTAACCAGCGTCCTTGAGGTACAGAGTAGTAGCCCAAGACCATGGACTATTAATTAGGAAAGCCTACCTGATGCACGGTATTTATAAAATTTGGCAGGCATCACGATCTCACCAAAAAAAAACCCACCAAGATATAACCTAACGTTGTCACTGTACTGGGCATTGTGTTCAATTAATTGCATATTCGTTGGAGTACTTGTACATTCATTGGAGTGTTTCTATATTCGTTAGTGCTTGTACATTCATTGGAGTGCTTGTACATTCGTTGGAGTGTTTCTATATTCGTTAGTGCTTGTATATTCATTGGAGTGCTTGTACATTCGTTGGAGTGTTTCTATATTCGTTAGTGCTTGTACATTCATTGGAGTGTTTCTATATTCGTTGGAGTGTTTCTATATTCGTTAGTGTTTGTACATTCGTTGGAGTGTTTCTATATTCCTTAGTGCTTGTACATTCGTTGGAGTGTTTCTATATTCGTTGGAGTGTTTCTATATTCGTTGGAGTGTTTCAATATTCATTGGAGTGCTTGTACATTCATTGGAGTGCCTGTGTATTCGTTGGTACTGTTTGTATAATCGTTGAAGTGTTCAAGGTTGCCCTTTTGGCGTTCCATATGTACGTGGTTCTCTTCGCTTTCTAAAAAACTTAGTAGTGGTTATTTTTTTTAATGAGAAGTACAGTCACAGATTTTCAGCTACCTACTTTATCACTGTCAAATTAACATGCCCTTTCAACCCCACACCAGTTCATCATCCCTCTGCACGCTTGACAGTTTGTTTGACCTAGGCTGACCTCAACAGTTACCAAGTCCCTAATGATTGTTTTTGACCTCAGTTTAAGATTCAATGAAATTAATACAGTTACACTACTCAGTGCTGGCCTAAGTAAATTTCAGTTAAATGTTACAAGTAAAGGGTGTGAGTGCTAAAACTAAAAACTTGAAAAAGTCTAATTCAATAATGGAATTGCTTTAAGTAATGTAATGTCAGTTTAATATTAGTTTTCAACTAAAATTAGAACGAGAAAAAAAATTAAACTATTAACACTCAAACTATTAAATAATAATAATAATAATAATAATAATAATAGTAATAATAATAAAAATAATAATAATAATAATAATAGTATAATGATAATAATAATGATAATTATTATTATTAATATTATTATTATTATTATTATTATTATCATTATTATCATTATTATTATTAAATTAATAAAGACAAAGGGTTATTATTATTATTATTTAATAGTTAAAAAAACATATATACTGTACTGTACATACAAATTCATACAAATTAAAATTCAAAGGCAGAAGCCTTTGGCAATAAAAATGAATTTCTGTGAATCAGTAGTAATTGTTTTAATTTGTGTTTTATTTAGTTAATGTTATCATTTCAAATTTAGTGTCTATTTTCAAGATTTTATTACAGCCTTAAAATCCAGTGGTAACAATACTTTTGAGCTAAAATAAACTCAGTAAAATAGGAAAAAACTTTAGAACCAGTTTGAGTTTACGCTCCCATTTAGTACTTGGGATGTTTTGGGGTGAATTTAATGTATTTTAAACATATTATGTAAAATTATTGATAACATTATCAGTTTAGCCAACTGGAATACCGGGTGCTGTAGATCCATCCTATTTTTGTCAAAAATGAAATTAATATTTTTTCTTAGCACTGATCATCAAATTGTAAATCAAATTTATTGTCTAAAATGAACAGATATCATAGGTAAACATATACACAATAAAACAAAACCTAGTCTTAAAACATAGAATACATTAAAATAAACTTTATTTCTGGCAATAAACAAAATAGAATTATACATGTCTTCCGAATAAGTAGCAAGAAATAAAGAAATTGAAGTAAAAAAAAAAGGGAAAAAACATGGTGTTTCCCCCAGAACATTTAAATAATTATTATTGCATTTTGTTTAAAACACAAAGCTAAAAAACAAAAAGAAAAAAAAGTACTGTTGTTTAATATGTGATGCCATATCGGTTCGTCCCAAGTTGGAAGAATCCACATCCTGGAGATCTGTTTCAATGAACTTTGTTAACACATCTAAATATATTCTGCTGTTGATGGTGATACCCATTGACACTGACATTCGGGATACAACATGATAATACATCATTAAAAATTGGAAAAAACATGCAAATATCGTGAATTTGCGGGAGATAGTTTACTTTCCGGGCAGTGGCGTAGCTAGAGCTTTTTGGCCCCCGGGGGAAAGAGTAGAAAATCGCGCCCCTTCCTCCAATTATAATTACAATATTGTGAAATAAATTGATATTGGTTGTATAGGCTTTAAGCGTCTGTACCGTACGTCCGTATCATGCACTGTTCTAGCTCTCATAAGTAGATTCTTTCTTACCACTAGGGGTGGCGTTAGGATTTGCCCGACAGGGTAGGGGGCGATGCCCTAACGACGGGGAAGATTTCCCTGACGAGAGCAAAGTGGGTGTGGTCGAGCGTCGCTTAATATGTTCCGAAAGTGGTCTAGTTGGCGAAGCCCCTAAAAAAAATTTGACAATTTAGGTTTAAAGGCTTATTTAATCGATTATTCAGATTGTTATTATTAAATGGAAAATATTCTTGCCTGACGACATAGATAAATTCCGTCATGCTTTTCTAACAAGTGTTTAGTTTTTTTACTCTCCCACTTTAGCGCCCCCCCCCCTCAACCTGCCGCCCGGGGCACGTTCCCCCCTTGATCCCCCTAGCTACGCCACTGTTTCCGGGAGATTCTTGCTTGCTCACGGGAGTGCGGGAGGCCTTCCGGATTTCCGGAGATTCCCTCGACTTCCGGGAGACTTCCTCTGTGAAGGAATAGGCCTGACATATAAAGGGAGTGTTTAAATTAAATATTTTTTGGGTAGGAGATTGGAAATTAAGGGAATATGATAATTTTATTTCTCATATATAGAAGAAGATAAAAACGTAAGGTCCTGGAGGGGATAAATGATATTATACAGTAATAATATTCACTCAATACTTAAAGTCACATTTTGTAGTGCTCTATCTGATGTTTAACGCGCAATTAAAAAAAATTGAAACAATGTGCTATCCATTTGAAACGATGTGCTACCCATTTGAAACAATGTTCTGCCCATTTGAAACGATGTGCTACCCATTTGAAACGATGTGCTACCCATTTGAAACAATGTTCTTCCCATTTGAAACGATGTGCTACCCATTTGAAACGATGTGCTATCCATTTGAAACGATGTGCTATCCATTTGAAACGATGTGCTACCCATTTGAAACGATGTTCTTCCCATTTAAAACGATGTGCTATCCATTTGAAACGATGTGCTACCCATTTGAAACGATGTTCTTCCCATTTAAAACGATGTGCTACCCATTTGAAACGATGTGCTATCCATTTGAAACGATGTGCTACCCATTTAAAACAATGTTCTCCCCATTTGAAACCATGTTCTTCCCATTTGAAACGATGTGCTACCCATTTGAAACGATGTGCTATCCATTTGAAACGATGTGCTACCCATTTGAAACAATGTTCTTCCCATTTGAAACAATGTTCGTCCCATTTGAAACGATGTGCTACCCATTTGAACGATGTGCTACCGTACCCATTTGAAACGATGTGCTATCCATTTAAAACGATGTGTTATCCATTTGAAACGATGTGCTACCCATTTGAAACGATGTGCTATCCATTTGAAACGATGTGCTACCCATTTGAAACAATGTTCTTCCCATTTGAAACAATGTTCTCCCCATTTGAAACGATGTTCTTCCCATTTGAAACGATGTGCTACCTATTTGAAACAATGTTCTTCCCATTTGAAACAATGTTCTTCCCATTTGAAACGATGTGCTACCCAATTGAACGATGTGCTACGTACCCATTTGAAACGATGTGCTATCCATTTGAAACGATGTGTTATCCATTTCAAACGATGTGCTACCCATTTGAAACGATGTGCTACCCATTTGAAACGATGTGCTATCCATTTGAAACGACGTGCTACCCATCTGAAACAATGTTCTTCCCATTTGAAACGATGTGTTACCCATTTGAAACGATGTGCTATACATTTCAAACGATGTGTTATCCATTTGAAACGATGTACTACCCATTTGAAACGATGTGCTACCCATTTGAAACGATTGCTACTCATTTGAAACGATGTGCTACTTATTTGAAACAATCATTGAGCAATAATACTAATTCAATTAATAACATTAGTATATTATATTGAATAAAATTAAGCTTCACGGATTAGTGGAGAATATCATACTGATTCTTCTATGGAGGTGGTAATAATAATAGTAATATGTAATAATAGTAATACAGCAATAGTAATAATAATAATAATAATAATAAGTAATGATAGTAATACAGTAATAGTAATAGTAGTAATAATAAATAATAATGATAATGATGATCAATTATTTATGTATTAGGTAACCCTTAACTAAAATACATTTCGTCCGTTACCCAAATACAGAATGCCACTCAGTGCATCATCACATTCAATCAAGAGATGACAAGCTGAAAAAGATATGGGAAGCCACATTTGTAAGCCACGGTCGTGTTGATCTTCCAACGATCATGCAGTTATATTTAAAGCGACCAAATCAATAGTTTTTTAATATGTAGCACCAGCATAAAATCATGTACTGTACATTTTTATCGAATGTAGGTAAGAATGGCCCTGGAAAAAATGGCCCAGGAAAAAATGGCCCCGGAAAAATTGGCCCCGGTAAAATTTGCCCCAATGAAAAAATTCAGTAATAGAAATTATAGTTTTTTAAAAATCTTCAAATATTTGAATACTGTAATAAGCAAGAATTTAATCAATAACAAATACAGTTACACAACAGATGCAAATGTACTGAGAGATTATCAGAAAGCAACGGCCATTGGACATTTTTTGATAGTTGAAATAAGTTTTAAAAACGTTATTCCATTAACAAAGTAGAGGAATGACATACATACAGTACTTCAACTACCAAAATATGCAACTCATAGATAACCACAAAATTCACTTTTGTTAAGTATCAAATGAAATAACTTTACATGTTATA
>NW_022728504.1:872505-898221 GCF_011630105.1 Anneissia japonica | reverse complement strand
GTTATAAACAGTGCAAATAAACAGTAGTTAAAGCATGTGGATCAATTGTGTGTTTGAATGACAAGTTCATGTATGGGAAAAGGGAGGCTTACTTTACTTCAACAAATGTTCTGCTTAGAGCTACTTTAAAAAAGTATTTTTTAATCAAATATTGTTTTTAAAGTAAACTGAATAATTAGGAATACATTTATTTAAGCAACTTATTTAATTGCATACTTGGTGTCTACTCCCCGCCAAGTAAATTTAAGTGCCTAAATCTATACTAAATAATATAAACTGAGATACTATATTATATACATAGTTATGTAAATATGGCAATTATGCTAAGAATTAAAATGGCGTGTAATTGTGAGGGTAAAGTAATTATGGTAGGATCAAATGGTATTGCTAAATCCCCAAAACCACCATTATTTTAGTATTAATAAATTCATGATTTATGTTGATTTATAGATTATGTTTTTGCTATTTTTTAACATTTAAATGGAAAAAAAATAAAAAATGTTATTCATGGCTTTTTTTTTATCTTTGAATATTTTATCATTGAGTATGTAATTTCTGCAAAAAGTAAAATGTAAATGGCAATTTTTTTTATGTTAGATTCCTTTTAAAAACTAAATTATTTCCGTTTTAAAAAATGAATATGATTTTAAGAAAATCAGTTTTAATACAGAATTTTATTATTGAGGCGATTTTTACCTACCGGTCATTTGGGGCTATTTTTACCGGAGCCATTTTTACCGAGGCCATTTTTTCCGGGGCCATTTTTTCCTGGGCCATTTTTTCCGGGGCCATTCTTACCGTACACCATTTGTGTCTACTGGGCTAAGAATTAACTATAAGGCCCCACCCACTCTTGACCGTCACCCTCAATACACTGTACACAATAAAGTAACACATGATCAGATATAGTGTGATTCGGTCGTGATTTATTACGACAAAAGGCAAATGGACCGTCGCACATGATCGGTCCCTATTCTAGAAGTGGCAAATAATTTTGTCAGAGGATCGGCCCATCGCCAAACCATATTTGGTAGATTCGGACCACCAGATCTATTCCAATCAAAATTATTAATGAAAGACGCAAAATCGCATACTGTTTGAGTGACGCAAAATACAAAATTTCAAATATTTTATCTCATTTCTCCTTATCAGTACCGGTATCTATCTTATATTGTTTAGCCGGCCTTTTGCAATACCGTAAAACCTCGAATAGAAGCCCATTGGGCTTAATCTCGAGCAGATGCCCATCTCGAATTGAAACCCCCTCTTCACAATTTGCAAAAATAGCCTCAAAATAAAGCCCACCTCGAAAAAATCCCATGGGCTTCTTTTCAAGATAAGCTCATGGGCTTCTTTTCGATATATTACAATACATACACTGTACATGAACTTTAAAGAAAAATAAATAAATTAAAACATGCTTGATTTAGACAGTAGTTTAGGTGATTTATTGCAGGTATACACAGCATGTCACCTGTTCATCCTTTCCTTTTCGCTGCTGTCCATTGTATTTTTATATTGTTTTCGTTTTCTTTATGCAGTGATGAAGCGTAATAAATAAATAAATAAATAAATAAATAAAATAAATATAGATTGATGTTACAGGGGCCCTATATTGTTTTATAGAAAAAATTTGCATCGTACATTTTGAAAAGCCACCGCCCCTCTATACTTTGCAAAAGTAGACTCGGAAAAACGTCCATTCGGAAAAAAAAAAGCGCAGGACTTCAATTCGAGGTTTTACGGCATTTAGTTACGCTCATTATATTCCGCATTGATACATGTACCTTGATAAAGACCTCAAGAATAAATATTGGTATACTGAAATAAAGTTCATATATGATATTACTGTTGTGCACAATGACAATAAATCGATCTTGTGTTTTGTATTCTTTTATAATTAACACTCGTAAAAAATTACACTACGAAATATGTAAATTTAAAAATGTCTAAAGAATAAAAAATTAATTAAATAAGATTAAATTATTCAAATATGCGTATATTTGATTGTTGTAAAGATGCAGGAGAGCGCATTTCCGGGCGTCAACAACAGAAACTAAATTTTCCGAGGAAGGACATCCGAAGAAGGACACCCCTTCCCCGACCCCCCACCTCCGAATGGCCGGACCACTTTCAAAATGCTTCCGACGGCTATGATGGTGATGTGATGATGATGAATTTTACTAAAAGTGTCATTTCTGGCCATCTAGAGGTACTATTTTCTCACCTCAGCTCCAACCATGGTGGGGCTGAGGTGGGTGTCGACTCATAAAATGCCCTCCCCCTCCCAAAACAGATCTGTGCCCTTCCCTGTGTATGACATGAAACTCCATCGAGTCGGCTCCTGATGTATGTCTTAGTGACTGCTGTTTGTTTTTAGGATGTGATCTGGTTTTTCATATCCATTTTTCGTGATAATGACTATTCTGGATAAAGAATGTTTTAAGCAGAGGTGGATTCAAGGGCACCAACCTTCATTTTTTTAAGGAAAAAAAGAAAAATATATTCAAATTGAATTGCGAGAGTGTAATTTCCGGCCATCTAGAGATGCCCTAATCATAAATTTTCTTACCTCAGCCCCGACCATGGTGGGGCTGAGGTCGGTGGATCCTCGGTCCGTCAAAGTCCCTCCCTGGTTCACCTCTCTTTCGAATTCCTGGATCTGCCCCTGTTGATGTATTATATAATTATTGTTGCGCTTATTTATAATGCGTCTATTGCAATTTTCACTTTATCCTCTCAAACAGTCCTAAGAACGTTCAGAGTGCGCTACTTCACAGGGGGATTCGCCCCCTTGACCCCGCCGGGGTCCTACGTAATTCGCATAACGGCTCCCCTCCCCCTTTCAAAATCTTGGCTACGTCCCTGCTGCAGTCTCAAAGTAAGAGAATTCATTCAGCAACTTCATATTTTAACACTTTCTGAGCAATAAACCAGAATTGTCTTCCCTGAATCCTTCAAGTAAATGTTGGTATAGGCCTACTAAATATGTTACTTCATATAAACTAATCTTGTAATTTTTTACCGTTAACCATGGGGATTTCGTATCCTTTTTTTTTTCGTGTACTTTATATAGGATTCTAATATATACCACAACATGCCCTATTGATTCTAAGTCGTTACTCTATTCATGCTAAATTAATCCAATAGAAAGCTTAATATTTTGAAGTTTAAAAAAATGAAAAATTTGGTCATTAACATTGCATCATGAAATAATATTGGGAACATTTTATTATTATTATCTTACTATTTATACAGCGCCTTTTATTTGTAGATACAAAGTGCTTCATTTTTCCTGGTCATTTGGGTCCTCATGTTTAAAGTGTTGCTGCTGGCAAACATCGCAGGAGTAGGCAACCTCACCAGGTACCCATATACTCCTGTGTGGAGAGAACCCATGCAGTAATGGTTTGATGTAAGTGGAAGGGCATAAAATGTACTATATACAGGCATGCTTGGTCAATACTCATATACAAAATCCCTTCTTTAAGACTATAGGATAGAAAATACGAACATGTTTTTTTAAATAATAAAGTGTTGATTGCTAATTTTCGTTACATTATACTAACACATTTACAATATGAAAAAAAGACAATGTTATTCTATTTCATTTAAACAAGACTAAAATCAATACTCTTGCATAAACAAAATGCCCTCTTTAAGACAATTAAAATAGAAAATAAGAAACATTTTTTGTCTTAAATGCAGCTAAATTGCCAAGGACAGTCTGGTAATTGAAAACCTTTATCCTCTCCCTTTCTGTTATTACTGTTAGGACTGACCACCAGAGAACAAACGCGTAACACCCCTGTTCGCGTAATTATTTGATTTTTTTTTTCTGCAAGCCCTTTCTTTCTCATTCGAATGTTTAGGGAGACATCGTCGGATATAAAATCTTGTTACCATGAAATAAGTTATTTCTCAGTGCAGTTGCACAACGTTCTTTTGTGGAGACTTTGAGTTTTAGAAGGATCGGGCAACATTTTCCTTCAATACGTTTACCTGTTCGAGCGCACGCTCTATGTCTAAGGCAATAGGAATTGGAATTTTGAAGTAGCTGCGAAAATAATCCATAACGAAAACTTCAGTATTATTTTGTTTCCTTGGGCATCCTACAGGGGTGGCGCCAGGATTTGCCCGACGGGGGAAGGGGCCCGAGGTCCCCGACGGGGGGACGAGCCCCCGACGAGGGGTCAAGTTCCCCCGACGAGGGGTCAAGTTTCCCCCACGAAAGCAAAGTGGGCGTGGTCGAGCTTCGATTAAAAGGTTTCGAAAGTGGTCCAGGGGCGAAGCCCCAGAAAAAGTTTTACAATTTAGGGGTTTCAAAGGCTTATTCAATCGATTTTAGAGTCGAAAATATTATTGATATTATCAGGAATCACCGAATCGCTTATTAGCCACTAGCACCAAACCCCAGGGGGGAGAGAAAGTTACAAATTAATTAACAAGGTAAGGTAATGGATTGTTTTAATATCTTTTAGTTCTGCAACGAGGAATGGTAAATTTTGTATTGGACCTAGTATTATAGGAGTTCACCCTTGGGGGAGGGAGAAAGGCGTAAAGTTTAGAATACGGAATAAGGGTTTTAGCAAAAGAAACACAGAGATTATGTTGTCTATCACAAAGTTTATCCAAGTGAAATTCAGATAATGCATCATCATAATGTATGAATTTATTACCTAAAATAATTTTATATGCCCTCTTTTTTACCCACTCAATGCGGGAATCCAATAATTGTGTTAGTCCGCTATTCCACACAGGAACAGCATATTCCAAAATAGGACGAACTGTGCTCATGTAAACAGTGATAAGGTCTGCATGAGGAACACCATGGTGTTTAAGGGCTCTTAAAATATATAATTTACAATTACAGTAGCCTTTTTGACAATATAATTAACATGAGAATCCCATTTAAGATTACCTTGAAGTATAACCCCACGAACTTTAACAGTGTCAACAGTTCTCAGAACATGATCATTGATAACAGTAGATGAAGGAATAAAGTTCCTTTTGCTAAAACTAATGTCCATAGTACAACATTTCTTGGGGTCCACTCTCCCGACGTCGGAATTCTCGTCAACACTAGCTGTACCACCCAACTCAATCTGGATTGAAATAACTGCACTTGCTTTTCCCCTTTCCTGTAGATTTTTCGATGTTTTCCTGGTCCACCGTGCTTCTTCTTTCTCATTAGTATATTTAAGGTGAATACTATAATAGCCAATGTTTAACGTTACTTTTGTAATATAAGGAATTATCTGACAAAAATTGCGGAGCTCAAATCAAACGTTCCTAACTAGCACGAAGCATGCTACAAGTGCATCGTGTGCGAAATGCCCCGGGTTCGACATACTCGGTACTGGGTATGATCCACAGGACTTCATGCTTCATTAACAGGGCGGATCCACAGATGTCCAAAAGGTGGGGCTGAAAGAGATAATACTGTACTACCCTAGGGGGTCCGGGAACATGCCCCCGCGAAAATTTTGTGTTCTAGACGGCCCAGGGGTGGCGCCAGGATTTGCTCGACGGGGGGGGGGGCGACGAAGGGTCAGATTTCTCCGACGAAAGCAAAGTGGGCGTGGTCGACCTTCGATTAAAAGGCTTCGAAAGTGGTCCTAAATCAACAATTGAGGGGTTTCAAAGGCTTATTTAATCGATTTTACAAGTCTACTAATATACTAGAAAATACACAATTTTTTTTTCTCCCCGACGAATTGTGCTTTTTCTCTCCGACGGGAAGGGAAGGCTCCCCCCCCCACTGGCGCCACCCCTAAGACGCCCGAAAATAACCTCCAAGGCGTTTTGGGCGATCAATTTTTACTTTCTGTTTCATTCTTTCTTTTTTTTACCTTTGAAAAAGGGGGGGAGGGGCCTCAAAATCAACCCCTGGTACAGGTCATTCGATTCATAAAAAAAAGCCTATAATGGTGAAAGCATACCTGTTATTAGAAATAGTAGTAGGTCAAAACATAACTCTGGCTCAGTGGCACAACGACTATGCACTCTCATGCGGCAGTCCGCAGGGCTCGATCTAACACCCTGACCAAAAGACTTTGTTGATACACAACACCATGTGTCTCTGAAATCGACTGTAAGGCATATATCATATTGTATCCAATGGCGGATTAATGGGAGGGTATATATATATATATATATATATATATATTTTTTAATGTATATAAATAATTACATAATGGTAGAAAGAGTGCTCAAATAAATGTAAACATTGTATGCAGCATAGCCTATCAATTGAAAAGTTCTTAATTTTTTGTAAAAGTGCCCAGACAGGCATCTAACCTGCAACCTCTTGCTGTCAGGGCAAGTGTCATAACCCTTGACCACTGGGGTCGATGGTATATTGCAGATACAACCAGCAAAGACACTTCTCCAAACATTTGATATCACAAAGTGGGGATAGGCCAGGTACGATGTTTACTACATTGTTCCTTTATACAAGCACTGTTACTAACATTATGCATGTCCCCTACCAGGATCGCCTTACACAGCTTCCTGAAGAAGCAACAGACCTAAAAAAAATTATTCTATTGTACACCAAGCCAATACTTTATATTCCATACTACAGTGTATTCTATTTCATTTTTAAATAGGCAATAACTATTGTTACACCAGTCTTAATTCTAATTGGATGTTATTGTCCTAATCCAATCAATACACACAATAACATCCAATCATAATTCAAAATTGGTTTAAAACTGGTGTAACAATAGCCACTGCCTTTCAAAAACTGCCTGCTTCAGTATTACCCTTTCCTTTTTTCATAATGAACATATTTAACATTTTTTTCTCTTATTCCATCCTGCATGCTTACCTTAACATATTATTTCAATTTTTTTAAGGCGCTGTATAAATTCCTGTGTTATTATTATTACCTAGGTTATTAGTATATAGCCATAGCTTAAATTCTTCAGTTTGCATGCTACAGAATTAGCTCAGATTTCACATTACCATCATCTACTCAATTTCCAGTAAAATTAATTGCTAACTTAACACCACTTTTTCTATGTCTGGATTTCCTCTGTTGTCTACCTTTTATGACATCAACAATTGGTTTTGTCTGTTCTGATTTACTTTGAACACAAGAATTAGCATCATCTGCGTTTGATATTAAGTTTATTTCAGTTGGCTTTGGTGCGGTTACTTCTTCCAATTTCATATCAGGATTCTTGTTAAGTTCTATCTGTGGCGTAATGGGTGACTTGGTTGGTGTCATCTGCTTAGTAACCTTCAAAAGAAATAATTATAAAAATATGATTAATTTTGTATTTTAGTTTGACTCACTAAACTGTAGTGTTCATTTTTAGGCTTCATATAACTTTTATAGTATGATATCGATCCATTGATCGATTGATTGATTGATTGATTGATGATGTCAGTATGCCTGTGCCACAAACAACTAATTCATATGTATTGCAATAGAGAATTATCATGTACCAACTACATACTTATCTATGAAGCAATCCATCCTGTATTACCCAGAGGAGTATGTAACCAGCTTCAGACTTACCTGCAACGGTATGAACGTGTTTGGTGTAGCAAGAGAGGCATTCTGATTAGGAGTGGGTACCCTAATCCATGTGGGTTGATTTGGACCTGTAGGAGGCCCTCGTGGCTGTGGAACTGCACCTCTATATCCAGGCTAGGTGTAACAATAAAAAATGAAAACCATAGTTTTATTCATTCATTTATTTGTTATATGAAAAAAAATAAAAGTATACATGAAAAAGCAATACAGACAATACCTCAATAATTTGGCTGGGTTTAACAATAGTATTTGCAAGGTAAAACAAAAATTATACTAGCAATAAAATATGTAGTTATTCAGCTATGGGAGAATGGCTCACGGCATGAGATGTGGGTGGGAACTATAGTCTGTTAAGGACCTTTTTTAATCCGCCCCTGGGTTTCGGCACTGTTATGCCAATGTGAACCATTCACTGCTTCCGACACCAACACTGCATGGTGTCGGCATTATACTCCGAAATAAAACGTGAAAGTACTGTAGATAACTTACATTCCGCTGGTAATTTTGATGAGAAGGGTTTGGAAATTGATGATGCATTCTGACTGGCGCTGGAATATTTGCAGTATTGTTCAGCATGTACATTGGCTGTCGGTAGCCTTGATAATGTCCTTGCATGTGACCAGTTCCCCTAGTCTGATTGCCACCACTCCATTGGTACTGATTTACACGAGGCTGCTGCATATGTGGGTTGGCTGGGTATATCTGTCTACGTTGATTAAAGCCTGTCTGAGTGCCAGGATGTGTAGGTTGAGGCTGGTAGATTATTTGGCCTTGAGGAATTTGTGTGAATTGTCCAATCCCTGGAGTTGCATACCTTGGTACTGCACCAGTTTGGATGATAGGTTTCTGCTGGGAATTAGGCCCTGCATTGTGGGAATGGGTCTGAGGTGGCCCAGCCAAATGGGAATTGACTGGAGGATGTCCAGGCTTGTGAGAATTATCTTGAGGTGGTGATGAGAAGTATGCTGGACTTAGCAGTTCAGGTTTAGATGGCTCAGATTGAGCAAGATCTACAACTAAAAAATTTAAAATGTTTAAAAAAAAAATCAAAGAATACATAAAAAAACACATTCATATTTATACATTTATATTTTATTCAGATAAAAGTATACAAAAAATGGAATAAAAAAATAATATTCTTTTCCTGAAAATAATGAACAATTATTATCAAACTGGATATATATAAATATCAGGGAGGAATTGCATGTGAATGCATACATTTACTGTGATGCATACATCATAATTTATGACATCATACACCGGGTGCATGTATCACTCACTCATGTAAGTGAAAAAACCGTAGAGAAATTTTGGATTTCTAGTAGGATCTTCGTTTTTTTTATTCACATTTTACAGAAAGTTTAAAAAATAAATGTATCTTTAATATGTACGTGCCATTTCTGTGACTATCGAAGACAGCAAGTTACAAGAGAATAGAATGCATCTTATTTTGGGGTATTAAAAAACGTTGGTGCTTGGTGGTGTCGGGATTTTTCTGTAGGCCTAGGCCTAGCTAGGGGCCTCCCTAGCTAGGCCTAGATAGTAGCTAGGCATTTTTGGGTCACAAAACTCTTCTGGGCAACAAGGGAAGGAGTATTATTCGGCTACCACTTCCAATTTCCAAAACCATACATACCAAAACTTTAGAAGCAACTAGGCTTAAGGCCCTACGCTTAAATTTTGCTAAAAGAACAGCATGGCTACAATCCGTTACGGATAGCTAAATGTATGCGTACACGTATCCATTCGCTTGTGAAACCTCTGATATAAATATATAGCACGGTTGTATCATACTATAAATGCTTGTAAGAGAAAATTTTGTGCACTAAAGGCTCTGAGAGCGAAGGACGGATTACCTATGCACACATACACAAATTATTACAAAGAGTGTGCATAAAATATATTTATTTAATTTCCATTTATATTAATTAAAAAAATTAATTTTGAGAATGTGCAAAAATCAGCTGCTTTAATTAGGATTCAAAGCTCCAGTGGCCCGAAATGTTAGCAACAATGGCCTACATTGTACACGTCCAAAAGGGAGTGAAACTCAGTTGCATCCAATGGGAAATCACTGTTTGTTCGTGTAGAAATATATCTGTTTTTCCAATCAACCACTATAATAATAATAATAATAATACACATATGTATCAATTGTACATATATGACTTTTAAACGTTAAAGGAGAGGAAACTGCAAGTTGCCTCAACCACGATTCAAACATGGACCTTCTGCAGTCCATGCAAATGTATACATATAGGTATTATAGTAGTAACTGAGACTTGGTTCAGAACTAATACGCCTAACAACTTGACTACCCATACCGACTATCAGTGCTTTCGCTTTGACAAATCTGAAAAGCGAGGAGGGGGTGTTGCTATTTTTGTTTACAAAGGCATATGACTACCAGATACCTAATATAACTGTACCAACAATGCTTGAGGTTGTATGGGTTAAGATTAAATTGCCAAAAAAGAACAATAATATTCGCCATATTGACTGCATCTTTGTTTGTGTAATCTATTTTCCACCAAACTGTGCTTATAGCCGTATGCTCACTGATCACTTAATTGAATGCATTGATAACATTCGTTTGCTTGACAGTAAGGCTGGCATCTTGCTTCTTGGAGATCTGAATCATTTTAACTCTACCAAGCTAGAGCAACATCCCTATTCACTCAACTAGTTAATTTTCCTATCAGAGAGCATTCAATTTTTGACAGGATACTGACCAACATGGCTGATTATTATTTTGAACCAGAAAAGCTCCCTCCTATTGGTAATAGCGATCATTCTTGTGTCTTGCTTCAACCCAAGTTCCTTGTAACTCCCAAGGTCAACGTGACTGTCAGACCTTTTGAAGACTCTTATTTTCGCTACTTTGGGAGTTGGATTACTGCTCATGACTGGGATAATTACAATGCAATTTCTGACCCGAATTTAAAAGCAAAAGCACTTCATGACTGTCTGCTTAGGAAATATCATCGTTGTTTTCCATCCACATCATATAATAAGCGAGCTAGTGACAAACCTTGGATTAATAATAACATCAGACAACTTATTGAGTTACGAGAAGCCGCATTTAAAGAAAATAATTTGATTAGAGTCCAACAACCGAAGAGAGTTATTCAAGCCAAAATTAAAAAAGCAAAAAGTAATTTCTACAAAAATAACATTGAAAGTCTCAAAAAGTCACAGCCTGGAAAGTGGCAAAAGGAAATCAAATCTATCATTGGCACATCTAAATCTTGGTTGATACCTGTAGCTCCTGATGGGCCGTCTGTTACTGCAACCACTTAACATGTGCGCACTTCCCTCGTACTTACCTGCTGCTGCCGTTCCTGTGATCTACGCGGGCCAAGTTAGAAAGATTTTGAAAAAGATTGATATCAACAAGTCGTGTCATCCAAATGACATTCCTGCCAAGCTAATTAAAGAATTCGCATTTGAACTCTCATATCCTCTTGCTTTGTTGTACAATGACTGTCTTCGAACTGGAACTTTTCCATCATGTTGGAAGGAAGCAGTGGTAACACCTATTCCTAAGGTCAATAATGTATCTTCTTATGAACAGTTAAGGCCGATTTTGGTTACACCAATTTTTTCAGAGTTTTTGAACAGTTCCTTGTTAAGTTTTTTACTATTACTAATGACTTTCTTCCAAAGGTTGATCCACAGCAATTTGGCAATATGAAAGGCTCTTCAACTATTATCTAATTGACCTCCTTAATTTTATCCACAAAGGGCTCGATATGCCCAAACAATATGTGAACATATGTACAATTGATTTTGCATCTGCTTTTGATAGAATCAACGACACCACTCTGATCAAGAAACTTATTGATTTAGATATTGCACCTTCCATTACCCCGGTTATATGTAGCTTTTTAAGTAAAAGATTTCAAAAGGTCCGATTCAAAGGAACATTTTCCCGCAGTATGGATATCTCAAGTGGTGTCCCTCAGGGGACAAAACTGGGTCCACTGCTGTATACTATCATGATCAACAATGCAGTGGTTGATTCTAACAATCGATGGAAATATGTAGATGAACTAACATTAGCCGAGGTAGTAAATGTTAAAACTGCACCCACTGGTGATCTACAGCTGCAACTTAATTCTTTGGATGTTTTGGTGTGCACTCAATGACATGGTAACTAAGCCTTCTAAGTGTAAAGTCATGAATCTGAACTTTTCCCGTGCTCCTATCCCTGGATCCCAATTCAAAATTAGTGGTTTTGATATATAATCTGTAAAACAGTGTAAACTACTTGGAGTATGTATTCAAGAGAACCTCAAGTGGGATTTGCTTCCAAAAGGTTGTTCATTCTTTTTTCACTTAGGAAAGTTAATGCTTCAACCGAGGATTTAGTGGTTGTATATATGTCATACATTCATCCAATAGTTGAATATGTTGCACCAGTGTGGCACTCCTCTATTACCCAAGATTAATGTAATGATATTGAGAGAGTCCAGAAACATGCGATCAAAATAATCAATCGAGGTAATTACCAAACATACACCAGAGCCTGCTCTGATCTTGGATTATTTTGCCTTAAAGAACGTAGAGAGCAATTATCATCTAAGTTTGCAAATCAGTTACTCAATTCCAAAACATTTAGACGATTTCTGCCTCCGTCTAATAGTTCACGACATAGTCGTAACCTCCGGAACTCTATTAACCTGCAGATTCCAAAATGTAGAACAAATAGATTTCGTAACTCTGCTATACTGTATGTGACACGTTTGCTAGGTTCCGGTTAGTGATATATTGCCTGATACTCATTATTACCTTGGACCTTGTTATTGGCCCATGTGCTAATTCTTGTGTTTGGCTAGCTCACAGTCCCTCTTTTTAAAAGGTAAAAGAATTTGGCTGTCTACGTAAATTGTGTTTTTTTTATCTCTTCCTTTTTTTTTTTTTTTTGCTTTTCTCATTTTAATTTGGTTTTTTGTCTGGTGCTGTGCTTCTTATCCCTGGGGTTTTTTTTCTTTGTTTGTGTTGTGATTTTTTTAATTTTTTTTTTATTTTGGTGTTTTTTCTAACCACATAACTATTTTTGTAATACTTTCTTTGTGAATTTCTTAAATTTTTGTGTTTTTTAACTGTATAACGTCTGTCTCTTATACACATCTAGATGTGTATAAGAGACAGCTACCAAGCTATACACGCAAGGCAGAGAATACATTACGAAGAAATACCATATATATATTTCCAAAATAGGTTTTCTGCATAGCACTGTTAGTGACAATCTAAAACAAACATAGATACATAATACTAACGAGGGTCTAATAGAAACATGTAGATGAACTGCAGCATTGAGGTACTATTGATAGTATTACATGGTATGGTAGGCAGTGACTACCACATGGTAAAGTAGGCAGTGATTACCACATGGTAAAGTATTCAAGTAACTACCACATGGTAAAGTAGGCAAGTAACTCAGGGCCATATCCTGGATTGCCAATTGTGGTGCAAGGATGTGAAAAAATGGACCAACTAGGGAATATACTAGAATCTCCCGCAGGGTCAAATTTGGATCGCAATTTCTGTTTTCCATGGCAACTTCAATGTCCACATACTTTCATAACGGTAGATTTATGGTTAAAATGTAAAGACTTAAGATTCCCTTTTAATCTTTATTACAGAAAAAAACAAATAATATATTCAGTATATTCTCAACAATGTGAGGTAGGCAGGTGAGTGCTACATGGTGAGGAAGCGAGTGACTACCACCTGGTAAACTAGGAAGTGACTGCAACCTGAGGAGGCATTTGACTGGCTACCACCTGGTAAGTAGGGCAAGTGATTACCACCTGGTGATTCTGGGAAGTGACTGACTACCACTGTTTCATTGCGTGCATGCAAAATCGAGGCAGTCAGACCTTTTGCTATTCTATACTCTTTGCTACCAACTGTTATGGTAGGCAAGTGTCTACAAACAACCTAGTGAGGTAGACAAGTTATTACCACCTGGTAATGTAAAGAGTTGAGCAATATCTTTAAAGTCCCTGTTCCGAGCAAAAAAAAATTGATTTTGCCATATGTTAGAAACATTTAAATATAATAGTCACTTACAATATGCAGGGGCTAAGACTTCAAACTTACCTGCAAAGAGCTGAGATACATTGATTTGCTTTCCGTATGATTGTGGGGTAACAGGTGTCTTTTTTGGAGGTTGAGATACTGGTTTGCTAGCAATATGATTGATGTTTAACAACCGACATAGGTCTTCTGTTCCTTTCTAAGAAAGAATACTACAAAGGTTCATCACAAGAAATAAGCATTTAAAAGCAAAGGTGCAGTTTTGAAATCCCTATTAGAAATATGTAGTATGATGTTTAAAATCTTATTGGCGAGATTCGCACCTCTCTGAGCTTACTAGAAAAGAACTAGCATTGTATGGTGGATCCACAATCACAAGTTTGTGCTATTACACAAATTACATTGAAAAGCATAAGGAAATTACCAAAATGCTCCACATAAGAAGGCTCATGTTCAACAAATGTAGTAGAAAATTATAATAAAAATTTGCTATTTCCCATGTGAAATCAACCAATCTTTTCAACCGTGGAGTTGTTACTTTACTAAAAATTGCTTCATAAAATGAGAATTGAACCCACTTTCCTTTTCCGTATTTTCATTGTAGCAAGAGGGTTAGTTATATATCTCCACATGTCTGTCCAGGATTCACCCAGCTATGTTGTCAAGGCCGGGAGTGAAATCATGATGGAACTACTAAGCCACTAAAAAATAGGACTTTACTTGAACTGAATCTCAAATATTAGATCGAGTATTGTATTGTTCATGGACAATAGTGTGTTGTATTTTTGCACTTCTCCATTGTATTTGTCATGAGTTCTTCAAAAATGTAATTATCCACCTCTTTTTTAATGCCACCATAATAGTATATCAATTGCAGCACCAGCAATTGTGAATGTAATCAAGTGGTATATTATAAGAGGCAGCTATTTTGCACTTTTTGTATGTCTTTATATTCCATATTATTTGGCTATTTTGTATTACTAATACTTGAGATATTGCCTAATGATTTTTTCGCGCCGCACCTTTAGGTTGTAACGATCAAAAGGAAATTGTCATTAAGAAACTGTATGTAGCGGTAGCTTTTACTACGAAGAAATCGGAATTACGAACTAAGCAATGCGCATGCACAGTTACCAAATAACGTCGGTGAATTATCTATAAAAACACAGTGAGCATGCGCTTGGAAATGCTAGACAGCCAATGAGCATGTGCATTGAGTAAGTGATGCTATTGAGCCATGTCGAGCATGCGCAGTTACAAATAAGGCGTCTCAGGAACCACATCGAACAGCGGCTGCGAAGAAGGTATGAAATAGAAACGGGAAAACTAATAAAAACATTGGTGAAATTGTATTGACATCTGACCAAGTTCTTTATTATATTAATTCTTTGGGTATAAATAAAGCAACAGGACCAGTTGGAACAGTGTTATTATATGAGAGGCAGCTAGTATAATTAGTCCACATCTTACTAAACTCTTTAATGTTTGTCTCTCATGGAGAAATGCCTACAGTTTGGAAAATGGCAAATATTACACCAATCCATAAAAAGGAAAGCAAATTACTTGTTCAAAATTATCGTCCCATTTCTGTTATATCACACATAGGACAAATATTTGAAAAAGTAGTATTTGATGTTGTCTATGATTATTTTAAATTAAACAGTTTTATTTCCCCTTTCAATCTGGTTTTACAACTTGTTTACTTAAATAACACATTTCATAAAGCTTTAGATGAAAAAAGGAAGTATGTTCAGTTTTTCTTGATATATCCAAAGCTTTTGATAAGGTGTGATACTGTATAATGGTGTACCGTTTAAGTTAAGACAGTATGGTGTTACAGGTAATTTATATAAATGTTTTTTTAGTTATCTTTCTAATCGACAGCAACGTGTAGTTATCCAAGGCGTTTGTAGTCAATGGAAAAATAACATTGCAGGTGTTCCACGAGGATCAGTCTTGAATTCGTTTTTATTCTTAGTTTATATAAATGATATTGTGGACCATTTGAAATGTAATATAAGCTGATATGTGGAAGGTAAACTTTAATGCTGATAAAACCAAGGCAGGTCTGTTCTCAAGAAGTCTGATGCAAACACAGATTGATTTACGTTTATTCTTTGAAAATCATGAAATTAAATTTGTTAAATATCATCAACACTTAGGCGTAATATTTAGTTATGATTCATCATTAAATATGATGAGACATCTAAAAAAGTTCTTATCACGACCAACTTTAGTAAAAATTTATATCACTTGCATTCGACCACTGTTAGAATATGCTTCCTCTCTGTGGGATAATATGACACGTGTAGCTTAGCTTCAGATCTAGAAAATTTTCAAATGAGTTTTGCAAGAATCTGTACAGGTGCATGGAGGCATACTAGTCATACAGCCCTACGTATTGAACTTGGTTGGCCAACCCTCCAGAGTAGGCGAAGTTATTTTAAACAGTGTTTATTTTACAAAAAAAGAAAATCTAACGCCGCAGTATTTATTGTCTATGTTTAATTTTCTTGAAAATGTTGAAGTATATAATTTACTTGGCATAAGAAATCTTAAACTTCCAATTTGCAGAACTGAATTATATAATTCATCATTTATATACTCTGTTACCTCTGATTGGAACACCTTTAATAATGAAATTAAAAATTCCCCATCAATTTCTGTGTTTAAAAATTACTTAAAAGAAGGTTTTCCAACAAAAAAAAAATATTACGATACTGGGTCCAAAAAAATTAATGAAATACATACAAGAATAAGACTTGGTTTTAGCAGCCTTAATTTTCACTTACATTTTTATGGTTTGAAGGCTGATCCAAATTGTGCTTCTGGAAACAGTATAGAAACCCCTTTCCATTATTTTATAATGTGCCCCCTCTTTGTTACTCAAAGAAATAAGTTGCTCACTGTAATCCAAATTTTTTCCAACTATCTTTGCAGATTTCTCGTTTGTAAAAAATATTGATCAGAATTTCTTATTTAATTTATTAATATTTGGTTCCCAGAATCTTACAATGATGAAAATTGTGTTCTGTTTAACAAGGTTCAGATGTATATTTTAGATACAGGACGTTTTTTGAATCTTAGTTATCAATTAAATAATGTACTGTCTGTAATAATCTAAAAATTCAATCCCATATTTCATTAAATTATTGTTCTATATATTGACCTTTAAATTTAATGATAATAAACTTTAGAATGTTTATTGTGCAATTTCTTTTGACTAGTTTCATTCAATTCAAAGGTTTAGATTGAGTTTTTATTTGTCAGACAGTGTATATTAAATTTTAACTTTTCCTTTTTGTGCCAAGTGCCATTGTATTTTTTATTTGTATTATGTTTTCAGAGGTATTCATGCCTTTCTTCTTTACAATCAATTCTTTAAAAATGCAATGTCATGAAGTCTGTTCAAATAGCTATGGTTCAATTCCCATTTATTTAAAATACAATGCTTCACAGTTGTTCACTCCCTCCTTTAAATAGTAGATTGCATGTTAGCAATCGTTTCACTGAAGATGGCGAAGGATTTGCCGAAACATGTCTGTTTTATAGTATACCGAGTTTTGATAATAAAATTCATTAGGCTTTGCCTATATGGTAAATGTAACACTGGTATTGCTTTATTGACTAACTATAGTATTTATTCACACAAGTTTTCGCCAGCAGTCTATGCAGGTGCAGTCACCTGATGAAGCCAAGCGAAAGCTTGTGTGACTGAAGAGATGTACTAACCTGCAAATACATTTCCTTGTTGGTTTGCACCTCGTGGGCATCCTTGGTCTGTTTGCAGCTACCATCCAAGGTATCGTCAATGCTTTCATCCTGCGTAACATTGGTGATAACACTAGTGTCCATTGCAACTACAGGTGACAGTGTAACTTTTGGCGACATGTTCCCAGCAAGTGTTGTTGTTGATGACGATGAAGGCACACCTGCTGATGCACTGGCAACAGGTAGTTTTTCAGATTGTTGTAATTGTTTCCATATGTTAGCAAACTCCTTTTGATCGTCAGGTTGCTTGTGATGTGTTGAATTGTTGCCACAAACATTTCTGGTATCACTGTTTTGTGTCACATGTTCTTGGTGGGTTGACTTTCTTGGTAGTATAGTAAACTTTCCAACAGGTTGGCCTAATTGAGGTACTGTGCTCTTGGAAGATGAATTTTGCCCTAATTTACCTTGAATACGAAAAAGATGCAATGGAAAATAAATATTTAAATCTATTTCACTGTTCACTTACTATTAAGCCTCATTTGCACTGGACTTTTTTTTTTTTTGTAAAAATTTCCTGATAAGTCTTAACAAAGATCTCCAGTGCTAACAACCCAGTAACTTTTTCTGAACAGTTTCACCGAGCCAAAAAATCCCGTGAAAACAGCACGACTTGGTGACATTTCCCGAGTCACCTTCACTGGAATGACCTTTATCGGTCAGCTCATTAGTTACTTTTCACAACCTGTGTAAGTCTTATCACGAGCCATTGTAAAACTTATCGAGTCAAACAATGCAAGTGCGGATAGCGTTAAGATTTCCCATTTGAATGTTTACAAATATCTTGGTAAGATTTTACAAGAAAAAAAGTCCAGTACAAATTAGACTTTAATCAGTATCTGATAAATGAATGGACTGACTTAACGTTACCTAGTGTTCTACAGCAGCACTAACCTTTAGTTAATTTGTGTTGATTGGAATCATTTTGTGGGACATCCTTTCTCCTAGGTTGTTGGTTCTGTACCTGCAAAACGCAAAGTCGTGTCAGTGACACATTTCTGTTAGCACAAAGAGAATTTTCATGTGCTTCTATAAGAGAAGTATGCAAGACTAATAGCTTAATATAGAATCCAAAGCACGGAGTAAATAGAGGAGAGTATATTCTCCATGGACGCAAGTGATTGACAATGGCATGTTTAAACTTGAGTCTGTACAAAAAAATAACTAAGTGCACAGTTTAAGAGTAGGGAACTGTCAGCCTGGTACTATAGACAATTCCCTACCAGATCCCACCTGTATGTATATTGTGTGTGTGATGCGAGTTTTGGCAAAAATAAGGATATCATAATATTATTAATATATTATGCAACAATAGATTCAAGATTGAAGAACACTTTATTGTCCCATTTTAAATTAGGAAATTTATCTTTCCTTTCCAACAGCTGGGTTCACAATATAAAAAGTATAATAATAATATAAGTGACATTTATAAAGCGCTCTACACCAGCAAGCTGACCCGACACGTCATAAAAGAGAAATTCATCCAACAGTGTACAATACAAATTCGAGAAACATATTTACAATATTTATCATTCAAAAATAACACCAAAAACGTCAAAATGGAATAATTTCAATATGTAACAATATAAGGATTAATGATTTAAAAAGTATAAAAAACAAATTAGCAAGCTGGCACTGACCAGTAGCTATGCTACCTGTAACACCAGGCACTCGACAGAGTGGGTAAATTGCCTTTATTTGTAATTGATTTCTTTTACAATTTTTATCATGTTTTTTTCTTGACTCTGTGTACCCTGCATGCACCTATTTGAGCCATGCAGAGTTTTTTGGCACATTCTTTTATTTTTATTTTTTTTTTAAAGAATGGTTTTACTACAGTACATAAAAATCACAAGACAAAACAACTTGCCAAGGACAAAAATTAATGTACAGTAGTTAAAACACAGTGTACTTCCACTTTGAGACTCACTCTAATTCCAAGACTTCTTTAATTCGAGACCACTTTTCAAAGAACCAAATAACAACTTTCCATCTTTTAAAACAAAATTAAGCCTCTGATTGGAGATCGAACCCCAAGACCACACTTGAGGGCAAACTGTATATATAGTATTATGTAGTTGAAAAGTTATTGAAATAATAAAATTATTTGCTAATGGCCCCAGTGGCTCAGTTGGTAATGAATCTGCATGTACAGCAAGGGCTAGAGTTAAAAATGCAGTTGGGGGCTATTCCATTTGCTATCATACAATTCCAGATTTTATTACATTTGTTGTTCTTAACCAACAATAAACAAGATATCACCCTCCAAAAGTGATGACAACAGAAAACATTAGAAATGAATACTGTAAAATTATTACACAAGTCACTATGCCGCTGCAATGATTGAAGCTGCACATATTAGACTGCCTATGAAAAAACAGACTGACCGTGGAACTTGAGTTTTTCCTGGCTGTCTGTGCATCTCTAAAGCTGGAAGACTGTGACATATTGACACCTATTTTGGCGATAGCATTATCATACCATCCTCGATGTCTTGTGTGCTCAGGCTGATTAACGGGCTTGACAACTGCTGTTGGTTTAGCTTCTGATCCACCTTTACGCAGACCATGTGAAAGACTTATAAGACTTGTGGGTGGCATTCTGTAACCACGACTACCAGTACAACGAATACAAAATCCACCACTGAACTCTTCATCAAATACGACATCGTATAATGTGTCTATAATACGTTCACCTGAAACACGAAAAATAGTATGCAGTCAAATTCTGTATCAATTCTGAAGATCTTTGGTTGAATTACCCAACTTCTCAAGTTAGTAAAATGCATATCATTAATTCTTACAAACTTTCGTAGTAAATGACAATTGTCTGCAACACCTAATAATTTTGCTTGAGTGCAAGATATTGTGTACTCAAAATTACAGGCACAGTACAATAGCTGTGGAATTTCAAACAAACTGAAGGGGATAAAGATTTTGGGTGTGCCTTTCATTTTACGTTAAGCCTGGTTTTCTTAAAATTGCTGCACTGTCGCTACAGTGTTTTCATGCCAAAGTTGTACTGCATGGAAGCCCCCAATGCAATTGGGAAGGCTCCCCGATTCGACCAATCAGCATAACCAAAAGCTGACGGCGATAGCATGTAACAAGTGTATGAAAGCCATTATTATCCAAGATATGTTGGGTAACAGCTAAATTGTATTTAAAATACAATGTAAAATCAGTTAATACACACAATTTTCCTTATTAAGAGTAGAGGTTATCATTCACAATATTTTAATTGTAGACATGGCTTCTTCTATTTCTATATTTGCTTTATTAGTAATTGATCCAACTGAGGCATTTTATCAAGTGCATAAGGCACTAGTAACTGAGGCATTCTATCAAGTGCATAAGGCACTATATAAACAAAACTTCATTAAACTTGGTTTTCACACAATCTCTACACGCTATCGCCAACAGCTGATTGGTCAGTCGAATCTGGGATTAGAAGGGAAGCATCTTAACCACTATGCTATTTAACTCCATGAATAATTAATTACTAAAGCCTGATACCCAACGCTCCAGTAAGGACATACCTGGCTGGATGCCAACTACAGTGCCCCGCATTCCTAAGGGAACAGTGTATCCTTGCCGAACGTTTATAACACGATCAAATAACTCATACGTTCCATTTGGATCTGGAATCAAGTTACCCATTTTCTGCATGCTCTGAAAATATTTTTGTAATAAAATTCACAAAATGAAAGAGGGTCAAAATGCAATGTCTTAATTCATTCTTACTGCACCCACACATTTGGTCAAGTTATAGATTTTCTTCCAGTGATGGTGCTAGGTTCTGCCCGATGGAGTGGTTGAACGCCCCGACGAGGGGGCTATGGTCGCCACTGGTACCCCCACTGCTCTCATCTATGATCACTCTTAAGTTTGAGAATGTATTTAAATCTTTTATGAAAACTACTACATAATCCAAGGTAATTCCAGTGTACTTTTCCTAAAAACATGAGGAAACATAGCTTCTAAAAAAACATCAATCTGCATAAAAAATGTATAACAGAAACACAAATAACTCACCAGGAATAGTAAATGGGGCCTCACAGACAAACAGGTTTTTGTTGGTTTTTTCTCCTATTAACAAATCAATAATTGTTGTAAGATCCATAATACAGAGGTACAAATAAGCATTTTAAACAATAAACATACAGGCAAATCAAATGGCTGAGCGGCAGGGGAACCGCAACCTAGTCATAAAATCGGCGCGGATACGAACGGCATGCTCGCCTGTCGTTCTGGTGGTGGAACAAGTCTTTTTGGATAAGGACTATAAACCGTAGGCCCAGTGTATACAATTGGATCATGTGCACCTTAAAGAAACCAGTACATCTTTCGAGACGAATAGGGGGTTATCCCAGCATACTGGTCCATACAGCATTGTTACCCTGCGCTTACGGATCATAAGATCCTTTGCTGGATGCACCTATGTGAATGTTCCAAGCTTGTCTATGCCATGAATACTATGACCATCTATTCTCGATGGATAACCCTCTGTCAAGATGGTTATTTATAATATACAAATATATATTCAGAATATAATAAAAATTAAAATAATACATTTAAAATTTTTCATTTACACTACAAAGTTTTCAAGTCACAAATCAAACCAAAATAATCTTTCTATGATTTACAGACATTAAACTATTAAAATCTTTAAATTTGTTGCCAGAAACATACTTAGGTGTATAGATGCAAATACTACACAAATGTTATTTTTAAGTCTGTTAAAGTTGTCATGCCTACCAATAAAACCAAGGAGAACATTTATAATTATTATTATCATTTTGTATAGCTAATTTAAATAACAAATACAGTAAGTATTAACTTCCAATAAGGTATTAACTTCCAACAAGAAAGAGATGAAAACAAATTGGTTTTGCTGATTTACAGACATTTTACTGCAAAATTCCTTAAATTGATTATCAGCCACATTCAGAATGTATGCATTCCATTTTCTTTTCATTTATTATTTCCAGGCAATATAAAATACAAAAAACAAAGACACAGCCTGATGATAACCTAAAGGAAACTTAATTATTATCGAGAGGTTCTCCAAACAGACATGACAACAAACACACAAATAAAAATAGCAAGCTTAAATAAAAGAACAGCACAGAATAATAAAAAAAAATTTAAGAAACCAGTCAATATTTAAAAAAAAAAAAAAAAAAAAAAAAAAAAAAAAAAAAAAAAAAAATGGTATAAAATAAATGGTTACAAAGATGGTACTTAAAATTATGATTTTTAATTAGAATGTCTCTGACAGCAGTAGATAAAATGTTCCAAATGTACGGAAAATAATTAAAGCACGAAAATTTATGGTAGTCGGTTCAGACATTATAAGATTTTAAATCTAAAGTCATCGGCATGTCTGGTAATAATTTGAGGAAGAAGAACAGGGTTGACATTAAAAAGAATACAGGAAATTTATTATATACGTAACTGTCTAGATAGAATGTTTTACTATTCCATTCTATTTTAGTTTTTAATAACTTACTTAAATAGGCACTTAAAATATAGAAATGAAGTTTTCAAATGCTTTTTAGCTTATGACTTATAAATCTAGTCAACTATTGAAATACAAATTAAACAATTCATTTATTTTGTTTACAATTTTGTTCTTCCTCGTTGTGTGTTGTTTTTTTTAATTTTCACTTGTCTGTTTTGGTGTGGGCAGAGACATTTAATTGATGTGGGTTATGGGATGTAATGTGCTAGCACTTTGTCTCTGCAAAAAAAAAGAAGCTATGTAATGGTGAATAGAATAGATAAACAGTAGCTATCTTTTTGTTTCCAAGGTAAAATACCTTAATCTCCTGTACTTCTGCTTCAAGTAAATTAATTACTGGTTCATCAAGTTGTTTAACTCCGCTCTTTACTCGCAACACTTTCATGCACTCTTGTTTATCAAGCCAATCTTTCAATTCGTTCAACCGCGGAGTATCACCAAAAATTTCATCTTCGGCATAACTATCACCGTTTGGCCGTTGACTAAGCACACGGAATAACTCAGGAAACCTGTAATAGAGGTAGATGGTATTCAATTTTGAAAAATGATGTTGAATTTTTTGATATCTTAGTTTTCTTATTTCATTGTTTCAATAACAATTTCAATTTTTTTATTTTTAAATTCTACACATATATTGCTCTTTAAAACAGTGTTATTTTATGAGAATTGGTTGCGATATCAGCCAAGTAGCTTCCATAGATTCCGAAATCAGTAGTTTATTATAAAAATTTGTAATTAAAAATATTGTTAATATACTTCTTAGTTTTAGTGATTGAAATGTTCTTCAATATCCCTTCTTTAATCATTTTCAAAAACTTGAAATTAGGCAGGATGCTGATTTTTTGGCATTTTGGGTGCTAGCGTGAAGTTGGAAATACTGTATCAACAAATGTAAAGTTTTGCCAGAGCCGGTCCAGGTCACCTTTCTTGAAAGTAAAAAGTTCTCCTGTACATTGTATTTAAGATTTATGAAAAATACATTATTTGAATTACATTCTCATATACTGAACATTATTTGACTTACATTCATATATACTGAACATTATTTGACTTACATTCTCATATACTGAACATTATTTGACTTACATTCTCATATATGGAGCATTATTAGACCTACATTTTCATATACTGAACATTATTTGACTTACATTCTCAAATACTGAACATTATTTGACTTTCATTCTCATATACTGAAGAATATTTGACTTACATTCACATATACTGAACATTATTTGACTTACATTCTCATATACTGAACAAGTATTTGCTGAACCTGAGAAGAGTAGGTCCAGCCTTGTTCAGTGTCCTTGCGGCTGAAGCCTGGTATTTCTTGGTTTGTGCGATTGAATTTTAAATTGAGGCCTACATTTAGTCTGTAAAACGAAAGTGATAAAACTGTGGAAATTGTAAATGATATCAAAACAATAAGAAAGGAGAGAAACATATAAATAATGGTTATGCAATTTAGTGGCTTAGCCAGCAGTACTCTTGATTGAACAGTTAGGCTTAGGTAGATAGGTAGTGAACCGATGACAATGGAAAAATATTATGTATGCTATGATGAGTTTCCTGGACAATAGGAGCGTAATTCTCTCCAGGCTTCCAAACCTGTCCATGAAAATAATGACAGCATACACATTCTTTTTCCACGGTGTCATCAGCTCAAAAACTTTGAGTAGGTCTACCTAGGCCTAATCATTACTGCTGGCTAAACATATGCCTATGTTTCTCATTCTTTCTTCTCCCTCCAACATTCAATTGGCTCTTCGGAGCTTTTCAATATTATTTTATATTCATACAAGGCTACTAATAATGGAGAACTCATCTAGGAATGATTCTAATCCTATGCATTACAATGGCTTGTCACCAAACTTGGATGAAGAGATGTACTTATGACGTCATGAGCATGCACGAGATTCATAATTTCAAAAATGGGTTATTATGTAATCAAGTGTGCTATTAACCAGTTCTAATTATTACATAAAATTTGTAAACTTCTTTAAGTGATCTCAAATCAAGTAATGCATATATAAACCCTCACCTCCTTCCACCATCAGCCACTACGAAAACAGAACCAGTGATGCGTGAAAGAACAAACCCTGTCACTCCAAGACGCTGTGCCATCCGGTAGCCAGGAAAGTACTGTTGTTCATAATTCTACAGAAAAACAAAAGAAGTTAATAAAAACTGCAACAAAATAAAAATTGTTATCAAATGTAAACAAATAAATACTAATTAATGTTCTATATTATATGTTAATAAGCAATGTATCTATTCCACAAGAACTAGGAAAGCACAAATGAATACAATTTGCATAATTCATTTTATTCCTTAACTATTTCTGGTACCTAATCAGTGCAACAGCATTTTTCTTTAGGGTTCATTATTGTGACACTACAGCACATATTTTAACTCATAACAGAGGTGAATGTTATATTTTTCCAGATTTTGTTAAAATAAGATTATATAACTTTAGAAATAGGCATTACACACCATACTGTTTTGTGAATATGGTGACCCAACAGATATTCTCTTCTGCAGACAATTTATATTAATAATCAAAATATTTACACAGGTGTGTGTGTGTGTGTTTGTATTTGAGTATGTGTGTTTAAGTGTATTTATATAAGTACTAATTTATATACAGTATGTTATATATATATATTTGATATTTTTTGTGAATCAATGTCTGATTATTTTAATTCTAATTTTCATACACTTTAATTTGAATTTATGTTATTGGGAATTACAAGTTCTTTATTTTTTTAGATAGTCCTTTTTATCATTTTATATGTATTTTATTCATGTATATATTAACATTCTTATGTTGT
>NW_022728504.1:867505-870005 GCF_011630105.1 Anneissia japonica | reverse complement strand
CCAGCAGGTGTTGCCGCCAGTGGCTTCAAGAAAAACTTACTACAGCCATAGGTCCACATAATGGTAAGCTTCTGAGCATGAATACTTACTTTAGCCATATGTCCATAATGTGGTGAGCCTAACATGCAGCACGAGGCCCCAACTTGAAACAGTTCATCCAATGTCTTAAACTGCTGAAATGTTGGGTCATGTACAGATATATCCTTAAAAAACAAAAGACAATGGAAACATTTTTAATTCAAAATTTTGTAATCTAATACTCAATAAACTTCACTAAAAATTAACATTTTCAATGATTATCCTTTTATTTAAATCCCAACTAAGATAGAAGATCAAAATAAAATCAATATTTAAGAAGTTTAACTCCAAAAGGTTTAGACAGTCATACTGTCTGCAAATCCATAATAATTCTAAAATGATCTTTAATTAGAGAGACATGTAGTAGCATTGCCAATGTTACAGTAGCACCAAGAGATACTGACCTTTACCAGCATATGGTGTGCATAGGCAACTGGCAACTCTCCCCACTCCTTCTCCAATGTCACTTTCCCTTGTGAACTGCACGTATACCTACGTAAAATGAGAAGACCATGTACAATCATTAAGGGTTGTCTTGCGGACCACAAATCGGATATTTCAATACTTATAAGAAAGTATAATACATACTCCAAGTATTGAAATACACGCCATCGCATTGGGATTCAATATTTCGACATTAATCATGTCATCATCAGGAATCAATACTTATCTTTATCAATGTTAAAGTTAGTAAACTTGGAAGATATAATGGTATTAACCAATCAAAACTGCGTAATAATAATTAGTTGATTGGATCACAAAATAAAAGTGATAAGTTAATGAATGAATTAATAACAAGTAAACAATTAGATATTGGCAAAATAGAGATGGTTATATAAGCAAATACCTACATAGATATATGGGAAAGATATTGATTACAGAGTGTTTAGTGGGTGTGTTGGTGTGCGTGTGTGTGTATATTAACTCTTGGTATCTTTATTCAAAAATACATAAAATACATAAATCTAAGAAAAATACATTAGCAGCAAAAACTGCAATACAGTACTTTTTATACAAGTGAACCTAATAAAAACCTTCAAAAATTAGGATTAAAAAGTTACAGTCAAACAAATAATTATTATTTATTGTCAGTTTTACGGAAACTTATAATATAGTTAACTGAAAATTCCACGTCAGGTAGGGCAAATTTACACCTATACATGTTTCTCCTGACGCAAATCTAGTTATTGTCTATTATTCCATCACGACAATAACAATAATAATTATTATTATTACTATCAACACTGCAGTACCCGCTGCTTACTTGGACTCAAATTCAACCCTGGCCATCAGGCGCAAGCTCGGTGGTCTAGAGGTATGATGCCAGGCTAGTGATCTGGAGATCGTGGGTTCGAGTCCCACCCGACAACAACTTGCGATTTTTTTCGCAATTGTTTACAAATGTACTGAGTATTCGGTACATTTCCACGTCAGGTAGGGCAAAATTACACCTATAACTGAAAATAGTTAAAACAACAACAAAAAAAACAGGTGAGGTGACACTATTCGTTGCTATGGATCGATTTAATCATGAGGATGGACCTCTCTGGAGTTTTCAATTAAGCTTAACAACTGACCAATCAGAACAGGTCCAGCAATACGGACATGTCTAACAGACACACGTGTTGTACCACAAACGCACATGTTTGCGTATGTTTTAGCACTGTCATTTTGTGGCACCATAGCAACCACATCCAAGGGGTGTGGCTTAGCAGAAAGGTCCATTAAGCATAAAATCCGAAATAAATTCACAGTGATTGGCATATGCCATACAGCAGCATTCCAAAGAATTGGGGGAGATTTTCAAAAAATGACTAATGTATCTTGTATCTGTTACCTTACCTTCTTCCCATCATGGGCTTGGCATAAACAAGAATATAGGTTGCACCAATATCAACACCTTTTCGCTTTAAGTACCTGAAAATAGGAAGTTGATTGCTAATTACAAACATACTAATTAAAAGTTAAGTGAAAAAGGTTCCTTTTTAGGAGACGAATATGCTCTTTACTACTCATATTCAAGGAAAAGAATATAGGGACTCCAGCCAGTGAGCTCTGGTTTGGACTTTGGGCATTGAATAATGTTCTTTCCTATGCCCTGACCCTCATGCATACTTAATAACAACATTCCAGAGCCAAACATTCAACACACTAGGAATATAACTCCCAGCCCCCCGTGTTCTCTCTGCTCATGGCCAACCACATGTTGCATTTTGACGTGCAAGAGTGTACTCCAATGTTTTTTTGTCTTTTTTATGGACAATAATTCTTCACAAGGACTATTCAGCAACAAGACAATCACCAAAGATGTTATCTACAAAAAGGTCCTTTAAAAAAATAATGAGAAATTAACCACAACATACTCAATGATCTGCCTCCTCAAGTTCCCCATTACATTCAAGTATATGCCTCATCCACCTTC
>NW_022728504.1:859969-867494 GCF_011630105.1 Anneissia japonica | reverse complement strand
AACACCGTGCAGAGCATGGGTATATGCTAGTATTATTGTTTATAGAACATTGAAAAACTTACAATTCCTTAATGCACTTTATTTCCTTAACCCAGGCTGTCATATCCTGGTCAGTCATCGGCTGTTTCTCAATTCTTGCTGATTTTCCTCGTTCTTCAACTAGCCTAAACCTGAAAGAAACAGCATGCAATTATTAATAAATGGTTGTCCTTACTTTTGGTCTCACTACTAACCAAGTAAATGTCACTAACAATCAGTTCACTGAATAAAAGATGTTGTGATGACGGTGAAAGTTACAGTACAAATAAACAATATTCTGAAAAAAATATTACAATAAATTTTATTTCCTTTTTTAGCAAAAATGTTCTACCTAAAACTACGCCGAGGATAAAAATGAATGCGAGGTAAAAAGTAATTGAGAATGCCTTTTGGTCCTCAATCAAAAAGATCTGACATATTGAAAGAATGCTATGTAGTGATGTAAACATTCCAGTTATTTGATAGATAAATGCCTAACATTTTAACAATATTATTAAATTGTTTGAAAAACATACATTTTATAGGAAAATATCAGGGCATTGAAAGACAGGATAAAAAATTTTATAAATTATATTTTTCCTGAAATGTTTATTATTGTTGCAGTGGCATACCCTCACAGGTGTAATTTATCAACGTTTTTCACCTCCTTTTTAAAAATTATATTGTATTGATGGTTGTACATTTTTTATTTATATATTTCAATTTTTGTATAATAATTTTAAGGAGCAAGCTGTACTAGAGGTGCTTGCCACATGTTGGTTCGCATCTGTCCCTGCTGTATATTTCCGAGTGAGAAGTTCATTAAATTTTTTAAAAATAAAATTAATTTAATTTTTATTTGAAGTAATCATTACTGGGGAGAGAAGGGATCAGTTAAACAAGGCATAAACAAATTCTCGCCTAATTATAGGTAGTTAAAGTTAGTGGGTTCAAATACTGAAAATCAGAAGTTAGTTAGAAGGGATGTTAGGCAGGCTACCACCAGCTATCATTATTTTCGTGGGCCACAACAGAATGGACCGTTCCGGAGTGTCAATCAGACTTTAGAAATTGACCAATCAGAAGAAGACCAGGAATCAGGGATGATATTCAGGTGTAGAAAAAAAATAGGAACGAGGTGGCGTAGCCACCGGGCGGCGGGGGTGGGGGGTAGCTGTAGGCCCTTGCGACGCCACCTAGGCCTAGACTAGACATTGTCCTGGAGGCGCACGTACCGGAGCTAGAGCCTCTTAGCACCGCAGCGATGTCAGGCCTAGAATGGGCCTAGCTGCGCTAGGCCTCGGGGTTGAACAACAAATCTATTCTATTTCCTTCACAGTTCCTTCATCTTTCCGCTTCACAAATTTTAGCGAAGCCATGGTTTAATTAATTTATCGAATTATGTAAATAAAAAAGTAAGCAAAAACGAGAGCGATATAATTCCGAAACGGTATAACGAGCGGCGAATGATATGACACATGCTTGCTTTGCAAGCTCGATAGACACACTATAGGTCCAACCACTGAATGAATAAAATTGCCATTATATATAACGCGCTTGTAGTACATGGCAGCAAAGAGTATGTATACTCTTTGATGGCAGTAACGTAAGAGAACCGATCGTCAGTTAATTAATATCACTATAGCACCACCAACATGGTGAATTTTGCGTGTTTATTTTAAATAAAGCTTCAGAGAGAAAGATGAAAATGATTACACAACATTACGAACCGACCTCCACCACCCTTACCCCCCCCCTCAAAAAAAAAAAAACTCCACGAATTTGACATAAAATATGATTTTAAAAATCGGAAATCCGATTTAAATTGGAAAAATATAATCCCTGAGGAATACGCACATGTGTAGTCTCACAAACACGTGTTTGCGTATGTTTCAGCCCTGTGGTTTTGTGAGACATTAGAAGCAGTATCCATTGGGCTGGGCTTATCAGAAAGGTCCAGCGCTGTTGGGCTATGTGTGGCCTAAAGAACGCACTTTGTCCCCCCCCGTGATTTAAAGACAGAACAATAAAAGAATAAGTAAAACAACACACCTGACTTTGTCGTTAGCAATTTCTACAACTTTGACTTCTATCAGGTGAGGCCACTCGGCAAAAACATGCTGCCCCAGATAATCCACTGCAAGTTCATTAATATCCTGGGAAAAAACAAAACAAGAAAATCAAAGTAAAATACATGTGTATATCTCCTTACTCAGACAAGACGTATTTCATACCTTTTATATTGAACCTTCCGACCTCCAATTATGGTAAATCAAATAAAAATAATGTTTTATTTTTGGCCAGTTAGCACACTCTCCGCCACGAAAAATAGACATTTAAAAAAAAAAAATTTTATTACACCCTTCACTCCCATGATATCTCGAAAAATAAGATATATTATATACATTTCTTCCTTAATTATATAAATTTAAGCATACCAATCTCATTACTGCACTGTTTACATTCATCAATATATTTTCTGCTCCACCTAGATGCTTTTGACAACATCATTTGTGACCAGATCTGGTAAAAACCCACCATTTGTCACAATTTAGAATTTCCCACAAGCAACCAAAACGTTTGAAAATCAAAATTTGAACATTTTCAGGTTTTTTTCAGAATTTATAAAAGACGACATATTGAAGAACATTTCTGCAATATCAGTCACTATTGATTTTGATCTTTAAAAAAATATGTTGGCTAAAACAAGGTATAAAAAAGTCTCGCCTCAACACTGTTACATCATGCTTATTATTGTTGAAGTATTTACCTTTTCAGATTGAGTGTTTTTAATGGTCAATATCATGTTGTCTCCTCGACTTACTTGCTGAAATACTTTCACTTCTACGTTCTTGATTTTACTCTGTTTAATTGTAAATAGACAATCAGAAAATGCAAAGTTTCAAAATAAATCAAGAAAAGTAAATTGACTTCAAGAACATCTAGCTACAAAAAAAAAATACCTCAATGATTGAAATTTAAGTACAATACCGCTACTTATTACGCTTCAATATAGGAACTTAATTATTTTGAAGGCTTCAATTTTATCAGCTCTACTAATGCAATGCATATGAGGCTTGCCATCCCAAAACCAGTGTACTGAGTAATTTGGATGAGAATGTGGCGCAATTGTATACTTTAGTACAGAAAAGCCATAAGACTTTTACTCATAACTTTGGCAATAGTAAGTCAATTCCAGAAAATGACCAATCATTTTAAAGCTTATAATGTGGAGAACATGAAAAGTCAATTTTCATGTTTTTACAAAGAACTTAAATAGCAGAAGAATGAGCTGCTCCGTGTATTTGCATTAAAATCGATGGAACATTCGCCCTCCTGCGGTTGCAGTAAAATTTGAACATTTTACTAAGTGGAGAAACTAAAGGAAACAAGCGAACAAGAGCAGCGCCTTTATTATTTTTATATAGCGCCGCCACGCGGTTGCAGTAAAATTGATCTCCGTGTACCCACAAATGCCTTTTGAATGGATGTTCCACTATATTAGAAAGCTGCTCTATCTTCTGCTATTTATTATCTTTGGTTTTTATCACTGATGCTAGTTTTGGCATTAGCATGCCCTGTATTATCTACTAATGAATGGTAAATTATAAGATGAAAAAGTGAGATATTTGTATTATGAAACTAATATTGATTATACAAGAGGAAAGTTCAATTTAACTCAGGTAACTTACTGTGTATTCCAAATGATGTAGAGTGGGAAAGCCAGGAAAATAAACACCCAAACGCACTTCTGGACACAACCCTTTTCTAATCTTTTCTATTGGAATCTCAAATTTATTCATTGGAATCTCTGTACGTCTTTAAAAAAAAAAAAGGAAATGTAAAACAATAAGAAGAAATCTTAAGCAAAGTGAATGCCATGTCATTTAAATCTTTTTACTCTTTATTACATTTAATTTACTTTGGGTCTATGACCTATAACTGGTACAGTATTGGTATAGACATTTACAATGCATCTCTTCCTAAAGGTTATATTATTATAAAGCACAGTTCTTTTCCCTAGTCGCTGGGTACACATGCATTAAGTGTTGCTGCTAGTGATTAGCCAAGAGCAGGCAACCCCACCAGGTACCCATTTATACGCCTGGGTGGACAGAAGCAATGCAGATAAAGTGCCTTTGCTCAAGGACACAAGCGAAATGCACAGCAAGGAAATGAAACCCCGACCTCGAGGTTGGGAAAACAAATCGATCCGCTGTACCAAACCGCTTAATAAAAGCATTCTCTGTCGGTTTTCATTTACTTCATGAAATAATAATTATAATGGAGTTACTGCTTTTTAACTGCAAGGAAAAGAGCTATCGAAGTACCAATTCAACAAGTTTAAAAAGGGTTATCAGAAATCATTTTAAGAGAGCGCTAATAATTCACATCAATTTTGGTAATTAATTTGTTTCTCACCCATATACAAGCTTGTGAGTGTATTCACAAAAAGAATTAATGAAGTCATTACATAGAGTTCTAGCTATCTTTGAATTTACTTTATTTTACAATTACTTTTAAATTCATACCATAGACAATGTTTACTAATATTACCAAACTAAAGATGAAATTTGCCATGACAGGCATTTTGCTTTCATTGATAATCTGATAAGTGTTCCTTAAATTTCGGCAAGCAGAATGGTGGAAGTTGACACAATTGTCCAGTTAATAAATTTAGGAAGAAACTTTTCAGAGAGAAGAAATTGAAACTTAATAATAAGCCCATGCAATAGCACATGTGACTACATAAGGGTGTGAAGAGGTCGTATAAGATACAGTATCTAATTTCACAAAGCAGAAGCGTAACTACTGGGTTATGTAAGAGGACATATGCCTGGGGCACCGATCTAAGGGGTTGCCAAACTAAGGGGGTGAAAAACTGGGGGGCATCCAACTAAACAGAATGAGCCTGTAAATAATTATATAATACTTCTAGGTGAGAGATTTTTTCAGAGTTGTACTCAGGTCAATAAGTATAAATTATAGCATGAAGAATACATGTTATGTATGTATGTTATGTCAAGTGTCCACAAGTTCACATCAAAGTTCCAAGCTGAATGTTAAATAATGAATTTGAAGATTTTAATAGGAATATGCCACAATTTGTAATTTAAAATTAAAAAGGAAACATACAATTCCGAATTCTCAAATAATAATTTGATAATGCAAATGAATACAATGGATTGGCTACCTGGCTCTGCATGGGTCGATGTCAGGGAATTCCTTTGGGAGAGCTGAACGGTAAACATCATGAAGGTTGACATCATACGTAAACAGTAGGTGTGGACCGTGTTGATTGCGACCACGCTCCTCTTTGGTCATCTGATTAGCTACAGAGTCCATCGCTGACAACAAACGTTTCTGAAATAAGCATGATATTCTACAATCAATAATTCAAATTTTTAAGGAATTATGAGCCAGAAAGGGTCAACTGGACGGTGAGACGCACAGACATATACCATGAAGCGCACATTGAAGTATCATGAGGCCTATTTGGCTATATCCTGAGTTCAAGTGGTTCTACTGTGCGGCACATTGAAGTATGACATGAGACTGTCATGTGACTTCACATTTCAACTTACAATGAGCGTTCTGATTAAGTTATAGATCACTCTACAAGTAAGGATCACATGGCTTTAACATATCAGAAAATACTCAATTTGATTCAAAACCTGTAGCTTGCATATAGAAACACAAAGTATAACTGTTAGATCTTGGGACTTGCTTTATGGAACATCACACCTTAACATCTGTTGACACTGCAACAATTTAATGTGATGTCTATATCTGGGTGTAATATGGCATCACCATGCATCTAAGCGTTAGATATTGATTTGATAAAAGAATGTATAAATTACGAATAAAGCTCGGTTTCCATACAATTGCTACACTGTCGCTACAGTGTTTTCAATGCAGTCATTGTACTGCATAGCAGACACTGACCCAATCAGGAAGGCTCCCCGATTCGCCTGACCAACCAACATCACCAAAAACTGACTTACCTCATCTATGAATGGAATCAGCACAACTGCTTCCCAGTCCTGTTGTTTCCCATTAAGATCTGTTTTAAAGTCTAAAGGATAGTAGTCTATAATGGGCGAGTTGTCCATGATCATTAGTTTCTGAAAACACAAAATATGAATGGACACACTTAATGTCAATACTTGATTCATCAATAGTTATAATAGAGCAATGCTGTATATCACAGATGTCCCAAGTTGGAAGAAGTCATTTCCGGGAGATCTGCAGGGGGAAAAGAGGAAAGGGACTTTCTTAGATGGAGGGCCTAGACCACATCTGCCCCACCATGACTAGAGCTGAGGTAAGAAGGTTTACGATGGCCGGAAATGGCCTTATCACAATTAAATTTGAATATAATTTTCAATTCTACCCCAATTTTTTACAATTTTGAAATATTTAGGGGCCTGGGTCGGCTTCCCCCCTCCCTTGAATCCACCACTGATCTGGTTAATGAGCTTTTTTAACAGATTTAATTTTTTTTTGCTGCACATAATGATACCCATCGGCAGACATCTTTGAAAAAATTGATAATAAAGCAGTGAAAACATGGAAACTTGTGAATTTACAGAGATGGGTTAATTTCCACGAGATTCTTGCTTGCTTGAGGGAGTGTGGGAGGCCGTCGTGATTTCAGGGAGACTCCCGCGATTTCCGGGAGACTTTGGACCCCGATATCGTATCTTATTTCAAACAAGATGAGAATTTACCTGGAAGCACTCTGGTAGAAGTTCTCTGCTGGCGGCTGGTAGGACACCAAGTAACTGTTGAAATGGTAGAAAGGGTTTCCCTTTCTCAAAGGTGAACTTCAGATGCCTGATATTCTTCAGATCTGACATATACGGTGCATAGTGATGTGGGTAATACCTATATCAAGAACAACAAATCACCGGGTCCTTTTATGTTTGCAAAAGGAGACTATTTTTTTACCTTGTTTAGCTAACTTATTTTTTTTTTAAAGATCAACAGAGGAGACAGCTAAAAATATTTTGTTTTCTAAAGCCTGCCACTCACTTCGCCCAACAATCCCAGTGAGTGGCACTCTCCCCTGCTCTGATGTATAAAAAAACATACAAGAATGTGATACAAGTCATCATGATTTAATTGTTCAAAAATTATTTGTTTTTGTTTTTTTTTTTCTCGTATGATATCAATTGATATCTAGTTGCTGTTATTAATTTGACTGGAACAGTCGTAGCAGGGTCACCAACAAGCAGGTTAACAGCATGACCCTCCCATTTATGCTCCTGGGTGAGGAGAGACAAATGTAAGTAAAGTGTCTTGCCCAAGGACACAAGCAGTGCGGCGAGCGTCGGTCTCAAACTCCCGATCAGAAATTCAACAACTTACATGCTGCGCGCCACACGCTCCTACATTATTTGTTCATCTTCAGGAACAGAAATTATGGAAGGATAAAAAGCATTCTCCAAGAGGCCCTCCCAGCAAGTAACACCACCACCACTACTACTACTGTACTGTGTAAAAC
>NW_022728504.1:842809-859649 GCF_011630105.1 Anneissia japonica | reverse complement strand
ATCGCGCAGCCATAGTGATTGACAGTATGTAGTGCGCATTTGGAAAAGAAGGTGCTCTCCATTTCGTCATGTTAAATTTTTTGGTCAATTATGCCTCCTGAAAATTTGATGGCGGGGAACACATGGGACTTCAAAGGCATCGCGCAAACGTTCTTTACGCGCTGCGGCAACTTTGATCTTGGTTCATTTGCATAGTGCTGCGTGCGCGTAGCTTTGCCGAGTGATCTCCTTCTCAATAATACCTCCATGGTAAAACTAATGCGTCATACCCACAACAGGAATCATTTCAACAACCAGGTAATAGAATGAATACGTTTCAAGATGGACATATTATCCAAAAACAGAAATGAACCGTGACATAATAGTGGATCACCATGGCTTAAGCAAGACACTTACTGTGCACGGCGGTCAGCGGCCAATGCGATTCTATGGAGAACGCAGTGCCGCAACGGACCGTGTTTATTGACGATCCATTTAGATTCCCACTGACAATCACTCACAGGCATCGGAGTTGGATTGTCAAATGACAGTCGTACGACGCAATGATTGCCCGGCTTATCATCACATTGTTTAAGAGTTTTAGAATATCGGTAATATATTAAATGACAACAGCACTTTTAAGACTATACAAAACATAAGTAACATCTATAATGTACATCAGAGATAAAGAGGGGGTGGTACTACATCAACGAAGTATACAAATGTGGTAGATAAAGCATCTAGCTTGCAGAAATAAACAGTAGAAGTAGACAGAAGATCAATGTAAAAAACTGTGCATAATATAGCATAAGGTTTTGCTAAAGTCAATAGAGTAAAAAAATAACAAAAAAAATTTTGTTTTAAATATCAGTGGATGCTATATTTAATAATAACATAACGCACCAGGCCCAAGATTGAACACCATTATAATAGTAATACAATATCCACTGCAGGGCCTCCACATAGTCCTTCACAAGCTGCTCTAGACGTTCTCTGAAAAACAAATAAATGTTCATACGTTTGATACAATTAAGTGTTTGTTTACAATGGCATTCAGAACTGAATTTGAAAGTGTCAAAAGGTATTGATTGTACCAACACTAAGAATCAGAATAACTTCCCTCTATTCTCCCCTATATTTAGTATAGCCATCCAAACATTAAATCACCAACAGAAGTAATTATTAAATGAATATAGTCAGTATAGCTGTAAAAACACTTCGCCAGAAACGCAAGTGGATAGACAAATGTCCACCCCTGATCTTTTTTAACCCAACCCATCCGCATGCATTATCTTTACGAAGGAGCAAATTCAAGGAAGGTCTATTAATGGAGGGTTACTAATAGATTAATGAATTATTATTAGACATTTTATAGTACAGTATATAAAAGAATCTATTTTCATTGTAATTATCAAAAAAATGTTGGTATTTACTGTAGTCCATAGTTAAGATATTGTAGCATCAGAAACACAAATACTCACTCTGTTACAGTTTCCATCTCAAACTTATTTTTGTAATAATCTTGCTTGTGTAATAAAAACTCTTTCTCAAAAACCTCATCTGAAGAGAGTTCTTGGTCATTTTCGGCACCATCTATGAAAAAAAATCAAGAAGGGTAATACTCTAAAAAGTAATTCACCAATTGTGTTTCACAATAATTTTCTAGAGCAACAACAATGAACTGCAATACCGCAATAATGTTCTAATAAGCAATGCTGCACTCAAATAATTTTGGCGGCTTTTGTTATTTTTAAGAGCAGTGCTTATTACACTTTATTGCGAAAATAGGTTGAAAGTATACAGTAGGCTTTATGTACTCTTTTATGAAAAGAAAAAATGATGATCCCAAAATGACAAAAATCATCATTCTGTTGCTGCGTTGGTCATTTTCAGGGTGAAGGAGGGGGTAACAGTAAAGAGTATTGTGAAGGCGGGGTAACAGAAAAGAGTATGTTTTGTAATCTTGTAAATTTTATAAAAATAATAAATGACCCCTTATGATCAGTTGATATGTTATTCATATAAGTATGTTAAAATAACTTGTTCAGATCCTTGGGTACGATGAAGGTGCTTTAACTTCTGGTCAATTTTTATTTCTTTTGCACTGACTGCCAACCCACTTAGCATGAACGCTCGACTTGTTCACAACTGGAGTTAGGCTACACCAGGCTCATGTCAAGCTCATGAAAAAGTGTGAACACAAGCTGAAGCATTATACATCTGTTGGAATGATCACAATTGATTTTTAACATAATAAATTGTATAATTGTCATACTTACCCTCTGCAACTTGGGGCTTTGGAATCTCCTTTCCAAAGAAGTCAACTTCTGCAGCTGCTTCTGCTCTTTCAACAGCAATCAGTTCAAATGCATTCCCATTTTCCTTCTGAAAATGATTATCAAATTTAATGTTTATTGTGGAAACATGCAGCTGCAATTAACTTGATGCTGGTTACTCTCCTTGTGCAGGTGAACAAGACAATTTATCAATAATTGTTTCTTTCACCCAGAACAACAAACTGGTACCTGGTAAGATGTGAATTAAATGCAGGACTTGGAATTGTCACCAAGGAGCAGAAGATGAAGTATTACCAAAGAGTATAGAATTGCAAGTGGTCCGACTGCCCACAAGGCAACGTTAGAAAAGTACTACCAAGAGACATGGCCGAGGGCACCCTATTAGAATTCAAATCGAGAATGCCCTCGAGATAGAATTGCATTTCAACAAAACCCCAAGAGCCGGACCGCTTGCAGTTCTAAACTAACACACTGCAAACATCCTGCCAACCTTCACAAACCTCCTGCAAACCCTTGTGCACCCACTGTAAACCTCAGCAAACCTAGTGCAAACACTTAAAAAAACCCTGTACACATTGCAAACCTACTGCAAACCACCTGCAAACCTAGTACAAACCCATGAAAACCCTGTACACCCTGCAAACCTTCTGTAAACCTCAGCAAACCTAGTGCAAACAATTGGAAACCATGCACACCTCCTGCAAACCCTGTAAACCTTGAGCAGCAAACCTAGTACAAACACTTGAAAGCCCTGTAAACCTCATGCAAATCTTTGCAAACATCCTGCAAACCTTGTAAACCTAAGCAAACCTACTACAAACCCATGAAAAACCCTATAAACCCTGCAAACCTACTACAAACCATGTAAAATACTATAAACCCTGTAAACCTCTAGCAAACCTATTGCAAATCTTCTGCAAACCCTATAAACCTCCGCAAACCTACTGCAAACTCTGTCCAATTCTTTTCATTAAAGCTAATAACTTATAATATTCAATTATATTCTTAGAGCCCCAAGCTCAATGGAGTCTAAGAAAAGAATTTTTTAAACAGTGAACATAGCTTCCTTTTTACTTGAAATCAATATTTATCTATATTTTAGTTATTTTTATAATACACTGATTGGTAGTTAGCAAGATACATAAAAGTAAAGCAAGTTGTTTACCTTTCTTAGTACTTTCTTCTTTTCTTCTACTCTTTTACTTTTCCATGCATCTTCACTGCCCTTCTTACTTTCTAAAAAGCTGTAGTCCACAAATATGTTCTCAAAATTTTCTCTATCAAACTGAAATATAAATATATGTAACTGAAATATTGATAGACAGTAAATTATACTCTTTCTTAGTTTAAGATGCATTTTTGTTAAGTAAATCATTGGTAAGGATGTTTCTTTGCAGTCTAACGGCAGTAGACCTGAAGAACTAGGCTGAGGCTGAAGCTGTTACATTAAACACTCCATTCGATATCTGCATGTATCTACTTAATGACGCTGCCTCAACGCCGGTTGGTGGAATACCTGTTCTGAAGCAGCATTGATTTCATTCATTGCGTACATAAGAATTAATTCTTTTTGGTTGATACTTAAAACAACCAACATTACTGCTGTTCATTTACAGTATCTCTGATTCTGGCCACTTTGTATCCTATGGAAAAGGCACGATACCAAATATGTGACCATTACCATTATTATGGCAGACACTGAACTACTCTAAATACTACGAACATAGCAAGGCACTATTTAAATACATTACAAACACATTACATTGGATCAATGAGGTGATTGTGTGTTACCTTGGAGAGATACTGAAGGTATATATCAAGTCTCTCTAAATTCAACTCGCCACCCTCATTTATGAACCCTGTCAAAATAAAAATTTAATAAAACTCAAAACTATAATATTTCAGAGTAAATATATCTTGTGGGCTAATTGTTCCATAATATTTGTTTGTCAAAAGAGCTAAAAGATAACTGATTAATACAGTTTGTAACTTTGGTATTTGAATAATTAACAGTCAGACTTAAGGCCTGTTTATACTTCAACGATAATGATAACGATAAAAAAGCTATAAAGCGATTGTTGATATAGAAAACAAAAGAAATAAGATAAGTTTTTACACTAGAACGATTCGATAACGATTTATCGTGTATACGATAACAAAATATTTTAACAAATCAAATCAAAACGATAAAATCGTTGCTACTACAGTACTACGATTTTAATGTTTTTCCATGATTATGACGTCATCTGATTTGATTTGTCAAAATATGTAGTTATCGCATAACTGATAAATCGTTATCGAATCGTTCTAGTGTAAAAACTTCAATTTCAAACTTCTATTTTCTATATAAACAATTGCTTTTTAGTTTTTTTATCGTTATCGTTATCGCTGAAGTATAAACAGGCCTTTAAAGCCCTATCTAGATTACACAATTTTCTTTGACTAAAAACTGCAGTTTGCCATAGTAATGATATCTGGACAGGGCTTCAGGAACTTTTTTTTATATATTTACAATATTACGATACTTTTTGTTCAATCCCACTGTAGCACCGGCATTCAGTGGCGTAATGCCTATTCGCACTCATGCAGCAGTCCGCAGGGCCCCGAATTCTTAGTGCCCTGAAGGGGCCCTACCCATAGGTTCCTCGATCTAGCACCCTGACCAAAAAGGACTTTGTTGATAAATAACACTATAATCTAACCATTAATTAGTTTAAGGAATAGGAGTAGTTTAGTCTCATTGTTATTATTGTTATTATGATTATTATTTTTATTGTTATTATTTTATTGTTATTTGTATTTTCTCAGTTGGCCTATATTTTTTCTCTGTAAAGCGCATAGGGGCAATGTGCAATATGCGCTATATAAATGTATCATTATTATTATAATGTGTCTGAAATCGACTGTAGGGCATATATCATATTATAACGATTCGGGGGCCCCCTCTCGGCCCAGGAGGACCCCACCAAATTTGTGAAAAAAAAAAAATTTTAAATGGAGATAAAGAGAAAACTATATTCACAATTTTAAGTCTGTGTGAGTGCCTTTTCCGGCCATTAAGACGTGCCATAATATATTTTCTTATCTCAGCCCAACAAGGGTGCAGGCAACAGGATACGTGTGTGTCTGAAATCGACTGTAGAACATATCATACTATATCTAGTGGCGAAATAAAGGGTGAGTGGGGTGGGGGAAGAGCTGCCGGCCCGGGCACCACTAAATTTGTCAAAATATTTTTTAACTGGAGATAACAACAAAATTATATTCACAATTTTATGTCTGTGAAGTTCCATTTCCGGCCATCTAAAGGTGCTATATTCATAAATTTTCTTACTTCAGCCCCATTCATGGTGGGCCTGAGGTGGTATAGACTCAACTGTGAAAGTCCCTCCCTGGTCTCAATTTTCTGGATCCATATATCATTTATTCGTCGTTAAAACCTTTTAGAATAACAATGCACATCTAAAGTTAAACGATGGAGTTGGTGACCGGGACCCAAAAAGAGCCCCCAGTTTCAGAAATACACAGGGCCCCGGCCCCATCGTTACGCCACTGCCAGCATTCTAATCCCACTGTAGCACTAACATTCCAATTCCACTGGAGCACCCACATTATAAAATACCTCTGTCGTACCTACATTCCAATCCCACTGCAAGTACTAGCATTCCAATCCCACTGTAGCACCAGCATTTCAAACCTACTGTAATACCTACGTTCCAATCCCTACATTCCATTCCCACTGTAGTAACCACATTCAAATCTCAATGTAAAGAAGTACCAGCATTCCAATCCCACTGTAGTACCCACATTCACATCCCACTGTAGTACCCACATTCACATCCCACTGTAGTACAGGTACCCACATTCACATCCCACTGTAGTACCCACATTCACATCCCACTGTAGTACCCACATTCACATCCCACTGTAGTACCCACATTCACATCCCACTGTAGTACCCACATTCACATCCCACTGTAGTACCCACATTCACATCCCACTGTAGTACCCACATTCACATCCCACTGTAGTACCCACATTCACATCCCACTGTAGTACCCACATTCACATCCCACTGTAGTACCCACATTCACATCCCACTGTAGTACCCACATTCACATCCCACTGTAGTACCCACATTCACATCCCACTGTAGTACCCACATTCACATCCCACTGTAGTACCCACATTCACATCCCACTGTAGTACCCACATTCACATCCCACTGTAGTACCCACATTCACATCCCACTGTAGTACCCACATTCACATCCCACTGTAGTACCCACATTCACATCCCACTGTAGTACCCACATTCACATCCCACTGTAGTACCCACATTCACATCCCACTGTAGTACCCACATTCACATCCCACTGTAGTACCCACATTCACATCCCACTGTAGTACCCACATTCACATCCCACTGTAGTACCCACATTCACATCCCACTGTAGTACCCACATTCACATCCCACTGTAGTACCCACATTCACATCCCACTGTAGTACCCACATTCACATCCCACTGTAGTACCCACATTCACATCCCACTGTAGTACCCACATTCACATCCCACTGTAGTACCCACATTCACATCCCACTGTAGTACCCACATTCACATCCCACTGTAGTACCCACATTCACATCCCACTGTAGTACCCACATTCACATCCCACTGTAGTACCCACATTCACATCCCACTGTAGTACCCACATTCACATCCCACTGTAGTACCCACATTCACATCCCACTGTAGTACCCACATTCACATCCCACTGTAGTACCCACATTCACATCCCACTGTAGTACCCACATTCACATCCCACTGTAGTACCCACATTCACATCCCACTGTAGTACCCACATTCACATCCCACTGTAGTACCCACATTCACATCCCACTGTAGTACCCACATTCACATCCCACTGTAGTACCCACATTCACATCCCACTGTAGTACCCACATTCACATCCCACTGTAGTACCCACATTCACATCCCACTGTAGTACCCACATTCACATCCCACTGTAGTACCCACATTCACATCCCACTGTAGTACCCACATTCACATCCCACTGTAGTACCCACATTCACATCCCACTGTAGTACCCACATTCACATCCCACTGTAGTACCCACATTCACATCCCACTGTAGTACCCACATTCACATCCCACTGTAGTACCCACATTCACATCCCACTGTAGTACCCACATTCACATCCCACTGTAGTACCCACATTCACATCCCACTGTAGTACCCACATTCACATCCCACTGTAGTACCCACATTCACATCCCACTGTAGTACAGATACCCACATTCACATCCCACTGTAGTACCCACATTCACATCCCACTGTAGTACCCACATTCCAAACCCAACGTAGCACCACATTCCAATCCCATTATAGTACCAGCATTTAATAAGCCATTGAAGTACCTACATACATTCACAACAGCATTTATATAGCGCTACTTCATGAAGATCAGAGCGCAGATCAGAAGTGTGGACTACAGTTAGCTTATACAGTAATTTTCTTCTCCACTAAGGGTCTCTTCGTGTCTGAGCTACCTCATAAACTGACACCAGCCACTTTCTTCTGTCCACAACAGGGGCTGTAGGGACCAGGGTAACCCCCTACTCTCGTCTCAAAAAATGTACTGGGTTCTTTATAGTGCACATGAGCCAATTTTGTACACTGGGCCTACAGTTTATAGCCCTTATCCGAGAAGACTTGTTTCATCTCCGGAACCATAGGCGAGTGTGCCATTTGAAACAGCGCTGATATTATAGCTGAGGTTGTGGTGCCCCTGCTTTATCCGCTCTGCCATTCAACTCGCGACCTTCCAATCCCACTGTAGTTACTGAATTCCATCACCAAATAACTGTAGTACATATATTTGGACAGATAAAAAATTACTAATAAGAAAGTACTGATACCAGGAAAAAATGAGTACTGACCCTTCAAATCGGAACCAACTTCCATGTAAGATTTGAAAAGCAATGGCAAAGCATCATGGTTAATATGCAAATCAGGCAAATGTGGAACAAAGTCATTCCCAACAAGGAAGCCCATGAACACCCAGTCATCAATCACATTCTCCAGATCATACCACTCAAATTTCTATAAATTGAATTTAAAAGGGAATATGTTAGCAGTGATACCAAGTGAGAATGCATGTTGAACAGCCTAGACTACAAACATGGCATTAATTTTGTGTGTGATTACAATATGAGGCTTGCCATCCAAAAACCAGTTTACTGTCGCTAGATGTTAAACTGAATAATTAACATAGAATGTGGCAGTATTGTATACTTTAGTACAGAGAACCTGTAATACTTTTACAAATAATTTTGGCAATTAGTAAGTTGATTGCAGCAAATGACCCATCATTTTAAAGCTAATAATAATGTGGAGAATATAAATATATTAAAACTTAATTTTCCTTTTTGGTCACTGATGCTGGTACCTAAGAGACATTTCCAAATAATAACTTGTTAAATTAATATTTTTATTGAAAGGATTAAAAATCATCATCTCATAACAGGGCTCGATTTAGTACTAGCCCGGCGTACAATGTCTAGTAAAAACCGCTCCGGGCTAGCCTATTTACTCCTCATGTTGCCCGGTTGTCTAGTGGAGAATTAGCAAGAAAAAACATTTTCTTAAAAAAAAAAAAAGGAAAAAAAGCGGAACTTTCGAGACAATCCCTGCACAGGAGGTACCGTAGCCCAGAGAGTACACTCTAGCTAGCTTACAGCTCTCCACATGCGTGAGTGTTTAATTATTAAGATGATCCCCAAGTCATTCACCAACCACTACAGGAGGATGGCACGTTATCTTTCTCTCAATATGAAGATCGTTTGATCGTTCAATCTGGTTAATTTCGGTAGTTAGAACATTTAATTTAATGTACTACCTTATATTCATATTATTTTCTCATAATGATATTTTGAAAATGTTCAACTTTTAATAATAAGTACTTCAATGCTATAGGTAGGCTAGGCTAGCCTAGGCCCTAGGCCTAGGTCTTGTCTAGGTCTATGTAGCCTAGCCTTGCCTAGGTTAGGTAGCCTAATCAAGATTTATTGCCATTGGGGGTGAGTGACTTGAGACCTAAATATTTAACAGATGCATTGGTTTGATTGATTTCTGGGCCCTTTGTTAAATATTAGAAAGCCAAAGTTATAACCAGGGAGATGTAAGACATACTCATCTGTCCCTGTTATAACCAGAGTCGATTTTGCAGCATGGGTGATTTTTTTTATTTATTTATTCAACAATATTTTGAGAGGATAGCTCAAACAGCAATGCTACAGAAATTATGAAATTGCAAATCAACCTTCAAATTTAATTGTCGCTAATAAATATTTAGAAACAAAATTTTGTCCTGTCTGTGGGCTAGTAAAATATTCTGTGGGCTAGTAAAATCTCTAGTAAACTAGCCCAGTGGGCTAGTTACCAAAAAAAGTTAGGGCAAGCCCTGCATAATTGTATTTTGATTTTTTGAAATTAAGTTGAATGAAATGATGTATAGACCTCACCTTTAAAGGCTCAAACTCAGCATCTAGATACTCTCTAAGCAGAGACAGATGCAGTAGATGGAATGTGGTCTCTTCGGCTGATGTTGGGCGCTTCTTTTCTGCCTGCTTACCAAACCGCACTTCCTCTCGTAACAATGAGAAATGAGGCTCATGAGTGATAAGGCCAAGCATAATCTTTAAAAGTAACAAAAAAAAATTTTAGGAACAGATCTGATAGTAAGAAACCAAAGGCAACATAATAATGGTTAAACAAAACTATACATTATAGTTCTGCCAAAATCACCTAGGTAAAAAAAAAAATTTAAAAACAATTTTACTGACAAATAAAAAATGTAAAGCCTAGTAGTAGGCCTCATTTAGGCCCTTGCTTAAGATCTAGTTGCAGGGTCATATATATAATGCAATGTTGTGAAATAAAGTACTGTAAAATATTAGATTAGTTAATGCTTAATTATATTTATTTGAATGAGGTAGAAATACAACATTCTTTTTGGGAGATTTTATGGCATCGGCAGACATATCTGACATGATAAAAATTAAGCTTGAAAATTAGAGTCGGTGGCAAATCTAGGAATTCAAAATAGAGGGGGTCCAGGGAGAGACTTTCACAGATGGAAGACCTAGACCACCTCAGCCCCACCATGGTTGGGGCTGAGATAAGAAAATTTATGATTCTGGCACCTCTAGATGGCCAGATTTGGCACTTTCAGACTTAAATTGGAATATAATTTTCCATTTTTTAAATAATATTGACAAATGTTGGAGGCTCAGGCCTACGGGGCCCCACCTGAATCCACCACTGAGAGTTAAATACAACTTAAAGATTTGAAAGTTTTAAAATTTAAAAGAACAGAAAAATGTAAAATATGAATTTATTATGACTACAGTACTTACCAAATCTGCATCTAGACCATATAAACAATGCCGTGTATTAGGATCATAATTTTGATCACTTTTTTCGCTGCGAATAAAATCCATGATCTTGTGTTCTCCTTCACCTGGGGTCTAAAAAGTTATTAAAATTGATAATACCCAAATTATTGAAGTTGTTAATCATGCCATTTTATATTAATATTCATACAACAATAAGCCTATTCGTGGTTTGAACTGTGCATGCGTGTATCTAGTTGTATCCACGGTCAAACACGGAGATCTCTGCATTTGGTAACACTACGCTTGACCGCCAAACACGGAAATCTCTGTGTTTCAGGTTTTTTTACGGAATCCAATAGATGGGGTAATTACTGACATGTACTAACAGTTTTAACACTATTATTCAGTCTGGACCGCAAGTATTTTACTATTTGTTTGTTTACATTAGCATAGAGCGGTATTGATTTACTTTCACGAAATTGCGATTATCTCAGCTTCATTGTGCGAAATTGCGAAAGTCTCCAAAAGTGAGTCATTTTCATTTTACTGTTACGGGTCACAGATTGTGATTAGAATATAGTGTTTGGTACCATTGTAGAGATAAAATCTTTGTAGTTCTTGTAGTATTCACTACATGTTAATCTGATCACATACGCACTCTCAACGATTTTCGCAAGTGTTAAAATTTTCTAAAAAGTCTGGCCGTGGCTGATACTATTTGTTCAAAGCTCTGGCAGTCAGAGTGTTAAACATCAAAAAAATGACCAAACAAATTTTGACTTATAATTATACATCATAGTTCCAAGAAAAAGTGAACAATTAGAATGAAATATGGAAATATTTTTTTCCAATATTACTGACATATAGTATAAATTAAATAAACATAAAATCTTGAATAAAAAAATACCAAACCTCATGGCCTGACAAGTAGATCCTAATATTCTGCCAAAGGGGGTCAGAAGAGACCTTTTGGGATATGAAATACTGCAGATGACTGTGAAGTCGCACCATGAATGGTGTACCTGGTGTGATGCAGTTTGAGTCAAAGCGCTTCTCATCCGGTAATTTCTCTCCTTTTGCTAAAGCTTGCTTCTCTTGTTCCTCCGATGCTTTTGCAGTCCTATAGAATAGTGGTTATAACTTTTTTTTAAATAAGCTTTTTTGAAGAAAAAAAAGTAGAATGCTGACGCTCGTATACTAGTTGGAAGTACCATACAACTTCTGCAGTACCTTGGGAAAAAAACGGCAATGGTGGCCAATAAGGAATTGAATATAAAATAGACCTTATGTGTATGTGGCACCTGCATACATTTCAATACTTCTTATGTTATAAGAATTTACCTAGGGTTTCAATCATCAAACAAAAGCTCCTTATTACAGTACTTCAAAACCATCAGTTACAAAGTATTTGCGTCACATGGTCAAACAATTAAGGATTTCCACATGAATTCAAATGTTGCAGTTATTCTCTCTTCAATGCAATTTCAATACACTCTTTCTTCAAAATGTAGCATTTAAAAATCAGCATTTGTTTATGTAGTTAATTGTAGTGTACAAGAAACAAATCATTTAAAATATAAAAAACAATTTACCACATTGTTTTTTTTTTCATTAAGAGCCACTGGATCTCAAAATAGCTTGATAGATAGTTGGCACAAGATAGAAGCTATATTATCTTATTACTTATTGTGCAGGACTTGTTAAATGTACTCAAGTTGATTTAAGACAGCCTAAAAGGTGCGAGTAACCTTACAATGCTTAACTGAAAGGATTACCATTTTTAAGTATACTTCAAAAAAAAAAATACAACTTCACCTGTACTGTAATTAATTAAATAATCAATTAAGAACCCTTCATGTTATATTACCTAAACCGGCGTCCTCTCTGTTGGTTCATTTTAGCCCGAGGGGCACAACCATCAATAGCCATGTAAAATACCTTCCTTGGTTTGATCAATCGGAACAACACCTGAAACACAATACGCAAACCTTAACACAGACATTTTTAAATAAACCACTTGGGTAAGGTCTGTAGTATACTATGCGTAGCGGCTTTTTTTAAGATTTTGGGCTACTGCGCCCTCAGTTTTGAAAGTAGGTTAAAATGAAGTCATTTTTGTTTACATGTAGTGGAGCTATGATAGTGAAGCAAGCAAACATGTATTTAACTACAGTAGGACATTGCATGAATGAAAAAGAACAAGGTTGGCGCTATGATTGGTAACAAGTTGTTCAGGAACTAGAGGACGGACAGTTGGTAATCGTTATTTGACTGATGAGTTGAGCTGGGTCTCCATACAATCGTTACACAGTCGCTACACGTTTTTCACTGCAATTCTTGCACCGCATGGCTGTCCCTGATGCAATCGGGAATGCTCCCTGAATCGAATGACCAATCAGCATTGCCAAAGAAGTCGGCGATAGCGTGTAGCGATTTTTATGAAATTGTAATTGTTAATTACACCATTTTTGCAACTACTGTACCACTGGGGGACTTCCAAAGGCCTGCCTAGGCATTTCGCTCTACGTAGTTACTAGTGTTTACTGTGACTGGTGCACAACCTTGCTGTTGTAGAGGCCTAGGCTAGTCTTTGAAAACAAAATGCCAAAAAAAAAAAAACTAGAGGTCCATAAAACCTTTTTGGTTGTTAAGTACTCAAAAAAAGATATGTCTGGATAAACAAAATTTGCTCAAGCTAGGCTGGTGGACATCCCCCAGTGAAAAGTTGCTAAACGTTGGTGGTGCTGTTTCAAAAGAGACTTGATAAAATGGTGCATACAGTATCTGTTGGTTTTCAGGGAACCACAGCCATACACAGTACACACACAGACACAGCTACACAGTGTACACAGACACACATACATGCACCAACAAGCAATAGAGTTAACGCACATGCCTAGAATACTGTATCATAGAATTATATTATAGGATTCCTGCTTAAGAATATGTACTCTTTGGCTGATCGTTAAAGTCAAGCCTCCAGAGGAAAAAAAATTTTTGAAACTGGGGGGAAAGGGGCATAACCGCCCAATTTTACACCTTTATTTTAAGTATTCAAAAATCTGTATCTCGTTCACTGTTCCCCAGTTCTTCGTCAAACAACTTTTTTCTGTCTTAGAAAAATCAGTTCTACAACATATAAAAAAAATTTTTCCTCCAGAGCCTGACTTTAAGTTATTAAGGAATGAAACAGTTTAATCTAGTAGAAGCACTTAAACCGCTAGGTTGGCCATGTGACGTATAGTGCATATCAATTGTAAACAGGCAGCGCGAGTGACGCTCAGTAATAGGTTGGCCATGTGACGTATAGTGCATATCAATTGTAAACAGGCAGCGCGAGTGACGCTCAGTAATAGGAAAACGTGTTTCTGCTGTAAAGCACATAATAAAAAATTTTTTTTAACTATTATTTTTTCCGGAAATTTACACTTTTTCGTGGCGGCGGGTGCACCAATTGGCCAAAAATAAAATTTTATTTTTATTCGAAATCATCAATATTTGCAGTCGGCGGGTTTGCTAAACAAGGTATAAAAAAGTCTCGCCCAATGGTGGGCGGTTGTTCTTCGCAACCATAACATTACCCTTTCCTATATTTTTACACTGATCTTCATTTTTACACAAATTCTCTAGAGTAAAGGCCAACTCAGACAGCGTCGTACGGCGCAGCCCGACAAGATTAAACGTCAGGGACAGTCTTGAGCCATTGTGAGAATTATTGAACATGTTTAATATTCTACAACCTAACTGCCCGACACAAACCATCGCGTCTGCATTTAACTCACACAAACCCGACGCGATAACAAATCACATTGAGCTGTGTCCTACAACGCTGTCTGAGTTGGCCCTAATACCCAGTATTATGTCACGTGACTGGCTGCAAACAAACCTCGAGAAATGTGTCTATTTATTAATAGAATATTCTGCCACACTAGGTACTGTAACTACATATTGTAATAAATTTAGTAGCACATACAGGATTTGGTAGCAGGTCAAATGGCAATAAACCAAAATGGCAATGACCAAAACGGCAATGAACCAAAACGGCAATGACAAGTACTAAAATGGCATAGACCAGGAAAAGGAGTGAAATCAATGCCAGCGGGCGCAGGCAACAGTTACAATTTTCTGAATCGTTTTAAAATTGTCCCGATAGGCCAATTGAATATTGCCATGGGCTATTTTCCCACTTTCAATTATTATTAATTATTATTATTATTATTATTATTATTATTATTATATTTTTATGACATAAATTGTTTAGCCTCATTTTGTCTGTATTTAAGTTTTATTTTTTCTTATGTTTTACTGCTTTATATTCCCCCCCCCCCCAATCTTTTTAATATTGAATTTGTATGACTATTTTTATTATTATTATTAGTATTATTATTACTGTATTATTGTTAATGATATTATTGCTGCTGCTATTTAGCCTAATTTTTACCGTATTTAATCGTAGTACACTTTCATGTTCATAATTAGTTTATTTTTTCGCATTTTTACTTTTATGACATATAATTAAACAATTAGCATCGTTTTGGTCTTGCCGTTTTGACTTATTGCCGTTCTGGTCAAAAAGTGTGGCCGTTTCGGTTTTTTAATCAATCTGTGTTTCACTACATTTTTTCTCTGTTCATTTATTGTACGGTATGGAGTTTTATAACACTGTACCTCAATGTAATGGCATATGTCACTAAATATCTTTTCTTCTGTGATTCTAAAATGAACATTTCCATCGTCTGGATGAGAACATGTATGAACAATGCCATTCATATCAAAATAAAGGTTATCAAATTCAGGAATCTAAGGAGATAAAAAAAAAAACACATTTTAAAGATAAAGTAAATACCACATGTAACAAAAATTCACTAGTTACTAAATCTATCTAAGCTATTATCCAAGGCCAAGGAAGAGCAATTTAAAATTTATATGATATTGGTCAATTGATGTTAAATTGAAATCACACTGGGATAATAAGGGCAACATGGGGGCACAAGCATGGCAGAGCACAGCAAAAATTGGTTAATAAGGTTAGTTAGTCTAAAACAGACTAGGCTTTGCTGGTGAATCAGTTCATCAATTTTCCTGATCTTTAAATTAAGCAATTCATACAAATACATGCTAACACGTACTGTACCCATCCATGGCGCTAATGCACTTTCGCACCTAACATTTAATTCTTAATTTTTTTACCTCAACGTTCTTCTCACACTCACAATATAATTAACAAACATTTTCACCTGATTTAACCACTCACAAAATACCTTTTTCAACAAATAAGTACAACGAATCTGTGTTCACTAGCACGACGAGCGGCTGCCATTTTGCAATCATTAAGGAATTGCCAGAACTTTTAATTCTTAAAGTTTTCACCTCAATGTTCTTCTAACAGTCACAACATATAATTAACAAACATGTTCACATGATTTAACCACTCACAAAGTACCTTTTTCAACAAATAAGCCCACAAATACAGTAAGTACAGGGAATCTGTGTTGGCTAGCACGACGAGCGGCTGCCATTTTGCAATCAGTAAGAAATTGCCAGAATGTCTGAGTTTGCAGCATGAAGTTTTTTGATTAAATGTTTATGAAAACTTATCTATTTGCCATATTGTATGTCATTCTTCATATTGTATGGTGCTGTTGTTTGACTACGTGTGTTCACATGAAATTCACACGTACAATAATTACTTCAAAAATTAGTAATGATCCAATTGCGTACACAGATCGAAAAATAGGGCCTAGGGGCCTAAATCCAGAAAAACAACTAATAAAGCCAATGATAAACGTCGGTTCGATTAACCTCGATTACAACAAGAAAGTTCAAAAAGATGGTACTGCATGATGCCACATTTTGTTGTTGGATGTTTCATGGGAAAATTCCAATTAAAATTATAAGACTGGCCTTTAATGGGTTCAAAACTTAAGAATTGACTCAAGCGCGGAAACCCTGTATCAACCTATACTTATAAAGGTATCTTTTTGTTGAAAAAATGTACTCTATGAGTGGTTGAATCATGTAAAAATTTTTTATAATTATGTGTTGTGACTGTGAGAAGAAAATTGAGGTAAAAAGATTAAGAATTAAAAGTTAGGTGCGAAAATTCATTAGCGCCCCCATCCATATATATATATATATATATATA
>NW_022728504.1:826970-842345 GCF_011630105.1 Anneissia japonica | reverse complement strand
AAAAAAAACACATTGCCATTCTAATATCTGTCTCTTATACACATCTAGATGTGTATAAGAGGCCTAGGCTACCCACACCTCTCTTCTCTTACTTTCTGTAATCTGGGCTAGGGCCTAGGCCTATCTACCTAGGCCTATGTCTAGGCCTACTTCATTAACGTGATGATGAGACGGCAGCTGACCAAAACCAATCTTAGATTGGTCTAGGCTAGACCTTAGCTAGTTAATACAACAAGGAAACGAATAGGCCTAGGCAAGGCCTCGCTGAGACAAAACTGGGCCTACCTAGGCCCTAGGCTAGGCTAGGCCTAGGCCTAGGCCTATAATATTGGCCTAGCTAGAGAGGGCCAGCCTAGCGTTTCTTACCTGATTTTCCTTGACCACCTCACTGAGACAAGGATATCGTTCGCTGATCCATCTATAGAACTTAGGAACACCCATTTCAATGAAAAAAACGGCTTAATATAATAACTGCTATTTAAATTATTGTTGATTTCTTCTGAAAAGCCGTTATTGCAAAAGACGATGCAATGCGGTAAGTAAGGCAAAATACTAGAAATACAAGATAGAGCACTCGCATTGTAAAAATGAGGCGGAAGTCGTGCCCAACGTAGGCGGCGCTCTTCCTTTTAACCATGCAAGTTTTCTATACCTCGTGCCCAACGTACAGGGCGCCCTTCTGTTACTAAGTATATCCAGACGCAAAAGGCGCCCTTCCTTTTCCACTAATGAAGGAAAACTTTTTCACTAAGAGTGCGTCCGGCCATACGATTCTGCGCTGTATTGTTGTTTTATTCTTTACTGATTCATAATTATGCTTTAATTGTTTTGTGTTTTTATTTGGATAATAGCAACGATTTCTACCGCCACCAAGGAGGTTATGTGCACCGATGTCACTCTCTGGGTGTCTATTCCAGTTTGTTTTTATATCTAGTAAATAAAAAGGGAATAAAATACGCGACGACTTGGTTACGAATGTTTGGAAGAAGTTTTTTTTAGATCCAGCTGTAGGGGGCGTCCCATTGTTTGTATTCCCACCATGCATTTCGGTGGAATACTTTTTTTGTGTGGAGAACTCATAGAGCTATTAAAGAACTAGAGTGCTGACAAGATGGCGCAGCAATGCAGAGTTATGTATGTGTACCATCCAAGATGGCCGTCGTAGTAAAGCGCCACCTTCAGGCTTAGTATACATATTAATAAGCCCTCTGACTGCCTCTGACTGACTATTATTTCATTAATGATAATGAGTAATGGTAATAACAAATTATTAAACTATTGTAGCCAAAACGAGGCCAAGTGAAGCATCTTATTCAAAAATAAAGTACCAAGGAATGAAAATTAAAATTGTTTACATTACACCCAAACAACGCAACGCTCGAGTTTCAAACATACAGGTAACTAGCTGTGCTGCAGGCGATTTTTTTTTCCGTGAAACTCCACTCGGGTTGTCTCGACTGACTCGACTCGAAAATCGCAATGTTGGAGGTCAAAAGGTCATCAACCAAAGATAAACGTCTACAAAACTTCTGAGATACAGGATTGCTGCTCGCTGTCTGATTTTGTAAAAAAAAAACACATTGCCATTCTAATATAGGGTCGTTTAAAACAACATATGTATTATTTGATTTCGCTGCACGAATAATAAAAAGTGTTCTATAGGCCCTATTTGTGTTACTGTGCACATTTTAATTTTTTAGTTTTTTGGATAATTGTTTAACCTATGTCATGACGAATTCGAGTCAACTCGGTCCCATGTCAATTCGGCCCTAATTTACTAGTTGTGTACGGTATTTATTGAATATTTACCAAGAGATTTGAATGCAAAGCCAAAATTAAAGTGTTTTTAAATCGTTGCCTTTGTTATTTCGTTTCATTCACATGCACTTACAATAATTAAAACTGCATTAATAAAAATAATATTAAGATGATATATTAATAAAAATTTTACAAAGGTATATAAAATAACTAATAATATAATAACAATATATACTTGGGGCCAAGTTGACTTGGGGTTGGTTGACATGGGCCGAGTTGACATGAGGCCGTGTTGACTTGGGGCCGAGTTGACCTGCTTCCGCCTAGAATTACTAAAAGTTAAGGCAGGGAGTTTGGATTATAGGCCTAATATAGTATACTGTAGGTGCTTCTTGATTACAAGGCCTATAGGCTAATTTAATTAATGGCGAAATTATATATGGTTATTTATAATTATTATTATATTTTATATATTATTGTTATAATATTATTATTATTGTTTTTATTATTTAATATTAATTACATTACAAGGCTTAGGCCAAGTTCATTAATGCCTGAGTGATATATTTAATTTATTATATTTAATATTTTTTACTCACTGTCCCATTTTAATTTCATGTTTTTAAATTTAGTTCAAAATTTCAGTCAATGGCATCCATGCGAAGCGTGACTGTGTTGTGTCAGGCCTAGGAACCTAGTCTGGCGGAAGGTGGGGGGATGGGCTAGCAGGTGGACCTAACTCAGCTGGAACTAGGCCGTTCCACTAGGCCCATTATTTAGCCTCTTTTGCTCTAGCCTTTGATAGATGTACCTATTTACCACTGGCGTACTACTATAGAAGGGGGTACTAGCTGTTGTTGTAGTACATTTGATAATAAACATACAAAAAAGCTCACAGATAGTTACAGACGTAGCCTACATCCCATAAATCGGTAAGATTTTATAGGCCTGCCGTAGGTAAATAAAGAACAGTACAGTAAAGGTAATAGAATACTCGAGCGTCACGACATTGCGAAGTGCCTGCTCTTGTTCGTATATCAAACTCGAGTCGAATCAATCCGAGACGGCCTGAGTGGAGTTTCATGCAAATGTTTCGTACGGAAAAAAAATCGCGTACTGCAGGAACTTTCTGAGTAAATTGATGGCGCATTTGCAAACGATGGCGCTTAGCGAAATTTGATTGGCTAAATCTATGGTAGCCATCTTGGATGGTAGATAACGTATTTCGAACTTCGAATACATTGCGGTTAGCGCTCTAGTATAATTCTTATTATACCTCTATGGGAGAACTCTATCTTGTATTTCTAGTATCTTGAAAAACCTCGAATTAAAGCAAAGAGTATAAATAGAACAAGAGAGCCAACAACGCTCATTGGGAGCGTAAAAAAACGATACGCTCTACGCAGATAGTGTAGGACGCCAACTAACGCTTGTATATGTTTTATTACCCAGTACTGCACCTGTGCGCTGCACTGGGTAATAAAAAGAATATACAACCGTTAGTTGGCGTCCTACACAGGCATGACGTTTTTACGAACGGGACTTTGCTCTCTTGTTCTATTTATACTCTTTGATTAAAGCCACTATTGAAGCCCAATGGGCTTATAAAAGCCCACCTCTTTTTTTGCAAAAATTAGCCTCGAAAAGAAGCTCAGATTCAGATTCAGGATAACATTTTATTTCGACAATAATGCCAAACAGATAGAATTATAACAGTACACTTAGAAATTGCAAATTGCAAGTTAAGTGCTGCGAAGTACAACTGCATATAAATGTTCTTTGAACAAAATTATTTATGCGAGTCAAGTGAAAATAATGAATAATAAAAATATAACAAATAATATGAGACACGACCCATTGTCTATATTAGAACACTTCTCATTGGGTAACAAAGTCGTAATTTTTCATTTTTGTCAAAAAGTGTCTATAGTGTGGTGAATTATGGTTTAGGTTTTTTTTTTAATAAAGTTTCAAAATGTCTATGTATGTGGAAAATGTAGTTGATTACCGAAGGTTACAATTTTTATTTTGAAGGCTGCATGGTCTAGGAAGTGTACATTTTTTTATGGGGCAAGTTTCCAAGGGCGGGTTTTCTAGGGGCGAGTTGACTCCCAAAGAGTGTTGCCAAAGTGCGAGCCAGCGTGTTATTTGATCACAAGTGCGAGACATATCACAAGTGTGAGCAGTGTGACCACTGCTTGGGTATTTACCCAAGATCTTGGGTATTTTGTCTTGGTCTTGGGTTCTTGGGTATTCCGTTCAAATCCTTGGGTATTTTATTTTTACTAAGAAAATTAAATATTTTTGTCATGGAGGAAGAAGTAACAAAGTATATGTCAGTCCATTTAAGTAAGCAAAACTCAACGAAGTGCACATAACATTGTTAAGTGACTGTTAATTGCTATAAACATGGGTTCAGAATTGTTTATTTGTGATTTGCGTTGCTATTGATCTTACCTAATTAATGCATTACATAATAAAACTTGATCACTGATCTACTGATACACTGGCCGACTGAGGGCGTATTTCTCTATCTGTATTATCACCTCATGAATATTAATTTTAATAATTAACACAAACAATTACAATAAAAAAAATGATTTATAAATTAAACTAAAAGGGAAACTATACGTGCGAAAAACACGGGTTTTTTTTCAAATTTTAATGCATTTTCAGGAAGCTTGGGTAATTTTGGGCAATTTTTGCTGAATCTTGGGTAATTTCGACCCAGTCATTGGGTATATCAAAAATTGTGAGTGGTCAAGCTGAGTGTGAGGTGTGAGCCAGCGAGCCATGACGTCACGACAATAGATAGAGAGGTTAGCGGGTTGTGCGGTAGTTGTGCGAGGTATCGGCTGAGATTTGTGGAGTACAATTCAAAAAACAACTATAGGTCTAATAATGGATTATTGTGATGTTAAATAGACACTGTTAACTATCAAAGAGCGACGTTGTTTTTCATTGGGACCTTCGTCCCTTCAAGGCTAGGCCTATACCATCCTAGCTAGTCTAGGCCTAGAGTAGGAAGGCTAGCGCGACATGAGGACGTTGGTACGAGTAGGTTAGTGTACAAACGTCGCCTAAAGTAATTGATTTTACCCGGCAGAACGAAAGAAGGAAACTCCGTTTTTCAGTCGTCTTAGGTACTTATTTTTTGACAAACAATGACCTTTCAGAGGTCAAATTGCTGTCAAGAATATGAATTGGCTGCATCGCAGCAAAAAAAAAATGGGGAAAAAAACTTTATTATCATTGGGTCCTAGCTAGAAGTATATACTTGTCTCGCTAGGACCCATGGGCTTCTTTCCAAGATAGCATAGGCTTGTTTTCGAGATTGTACAGTATAATGAATTTCAAAAAACAAAATAAATTAAAAACAAGCTTGGTTTAGGTCTTAATGCTGGTTTGTGAGTTATCAAACAAAATAAGGTGATATGAGATGATTTTTATTTCTTGAGCGTAATATGCTTTTAAAAAAATCAGTCTATGGGGTGGCAGCGACGGTCACTGTGATAATGTAGGCCTATATGTTTTTAACCCGCTAGCCCCCAATTGCCAAAGAGGAGGCTAATACCCTTAAAAATATGTTGTTCTATTGATATTCCCATTAATTCATACTAGTTTTTTTCTTTTCTTTTTTATTTATTTTTTTTTTTTCTTTTTTTTTCTTTTTTGTAATCCAGCTGCAAACCATTCATAATTGGCAAAAGTTTCAAAAATTGTGAAAATCAACTTCAATGGATAAAGCACATACCCTAAACCTGCATCAGGTCCCCGTTACCACCAACCCCACCATGAGGGGTAGGCCTATAAGATTTTATGATTATGGCACCTCATGGCTGGAGAAATGCACTCATCTGCTATTTGATAATACAACTCTTTGTTTTTTTTTTCGTTTCCTGTTTTGGTAGATTTAGTAAGAGCCGGGCCGGCTGCCCTGGGCCGCCGAATTCCCATTTCCCTTTTTACTTGAGAATTGAAATATGACAGACTTAAGTAAAAAAAAATGTTTGGCTCAATCCTGATCACTGAACATAGTCTCAAAAATAGGATCGGCTTTTTGGCAGAAAATATTTTCAATCTTTAAATAATATAGGCCTATTTGATAAACTTAAACCTTAATTTTAGCCCTATGGTTACCATTATATCGACCATCAACCAACCAAAATAGATGGGGAGAGCAGCAGCGCTTGCTGATTATTATATGCATTTGCATAGACACCCATTAGAAATTTATTGGGAAAAATACTATTCTTATAGGTCACATGACAGCGTTTCTGTTTTAAGTCTATGTATAGGCCTACATAGGGCCTACTTGTTTTTTAAACAATGGAATGCATAGATTTATACAATTATGCTGTAGTAAGATATAAGATATTCAAAAGTTTGGCGACCCATTTTTGGGGTCGGGACACATAGTTTTTATAGGCATTAGATAATCACCAACAAATTATGCTACAGAGCTTTGTATTGTATAATTTTACTCATCCCATGTACAATAGTATGCCCAATGTAGATGTAAAAGCAATGAGTTATACTCGAAACATAAATAAAAAAAAACTCTGCGAATTATCTAACTCAATATCGGGGTGGTTTTGACCTGGTCGTTGTCACTTAAGAGAGGTGGTCGAACAGAGAGGTTCAAACGGAATATATCTGAATTTTTGCTGAAGATATTGTTTTTTTATTTTCAAATTTCTCATTTAGATGCACAGAAATGCGTTATCTACCACCAGGCCACTAGAAGTGTTACAATTTGCAATTTTAGTATAACTAATTTGATAGATAAAATATGAATTTGGTGCATGTTTAGTAAGAGAGATACTATTGGCCTATAACATAATTATTTCTTTTTAGGTTTGGTTCTTAATCGTGTGAGCTTCAGAGCAGAGAGAGAGACCTTCAAACGCGTGAGTCAAAAAACGCCGGGCACCGGGTTTTGCCATAAAATACTGTTTTTGAACTTTTGCAAAGGAACGGGAGTAGCTCAAAATATGCAATTGTACCTGTGGTAAACTTCTGTCTATACTCACTGTGGTATCTTCAAAGCCCCATTTCGCCTACACACGAATTCACAATTCAATCGTTCATTTCATTCTAGATTTCATTCTGATTTTATTCTCCTCAATAAATAAAAAGTCGTCCACTCCTGAGTCTCCCACCCCTTAGTCTTCCCTCCCCAGTGAAAATAAAGACCAAAAAAAATCAAGCTCAAGCAGAAGTCTAGGCAATCTAGCTAAAAAATTGCCAACAAAAGTAAACAAATGCTTTTCTTATTTAATAAAGTACATATGGCACCTCGGCCACACGTCGGGAATATAATGTAATATATTAGGTAAAATATGCAAATTGAATTAAAATTATAGGCATAGGGGTCTCATATTTTGGCAGCCGCAGAGAGTTGCTTTCTTTTTCAAATTATTCAAAAATGCATGTTTCTATTTACCCTAATGGAACATTTGCCCCAAAAAATGAACGGAAATGCAACAATTGACCACTGACCTTATATTCACTGAATTTGCATATATCTCTGCAACTAATGTAGGCCTACGTAGAAACTTATTAGGTCTTAAACTATTCAAATTCATGTACGTGATTCTTTCCAATATATTAATCGAAGGGATGAAAATCTATAATCACACCATGGTTACATGTACTGTTTAGTTAAATTAGCTCTAAAATATGCACATATAAAAATGTAGGGTTCCCATATCATGGCAAAGGCTGGTCACAGAGAGCTTTCTTTTTCAGATTGTACGGAATATACATGTTTCTATTTGCTCTAATGGAACATTTGCCACAGAAATTTGCATATCTTCGTGACTTCTGCAGAATCTTGATTTAGACTAAAAATGTTTTAATAGGCCTACATGTTTTTTTTTTTCAATATATTGATAGAAGGAATGAAAATCTATAATCACACCTTGGCCACATGTGCTGTTCATATGTAAATTAGATCTAAAATATGTAAATTAGGAATGAAAGTTCCTATATCTTGACAATGGCTGAACACAGAGAGTTCCTTCATTTTTCAAATAGTATGTATTGTACCTATTTTTCGAAATATGTTTCTATTGGCTGTAATAGAGAATCTGCCTCCAAAATGATCGGAAATGATACAATTGAACTTTGACCTTATATTCACTGAATTTGTGTCTCTGCGACTCAGTATGTCCGTAGAAACACTTACGTCTCAAATTATTTAATGGTGTTTATATATATATATATATATGTATGNNTGTATATATGTATATATATATATATATATATATATATATATATATATATATTACACAATAGCAAGCAATTTTTCTGAAACTATTGAGGTAAGATGGTAAGGTGGGGCTGAAATTGAATTCTCTTTAATCTTCCAAGTGGTTTCAGGAATTGGAGTTGGCATGGGTTAAAAAAACACTCTAATTAATAATTTCAAATATTGTGCATATTCATTAAAATTAAATATGACTTGTAGATATAGAATTTATACGACCAATGACCTAAAAATATTTTGGTCAACATACTTATAACTTATATTATTGCAGTTGGCCTCCTTAAGATAATAAAATTAAATAGAAATTGTGGCACTGGCAAGTGGGTTCTACGATCTAGCTATTGAAGGTAATTGTGATTGGGATACCCTGACTTATATATTTTGCCTTCTTCTTATAACACATTAAGAAATCACTAATAATAAGTTAGCACTATAGCTATGAGACTGAGTTTGAAGACATAATTTAATTAACACGAGTTTTCGCAGGCAGACGATTCCAGAGCTTTATCAGGTGTTTGCAGTTTGCAATATACTTATCATTGTTTCATATTGAGCCGTACCTTTACACTTGTGATCTTTGTTTGATATAGGACCAAAGGATGTTACATACCGGTACATTTTAATAAATCATCTTTTGCAGATTTTACGATTCAACAGATTTTTAAACTTAACTATAGAAGATGATCTCGATGACCGGTAGTTATGGGCAACATGGGTCATAATTGCTTGAGTTCTGGTCACTTTTTGTGATAATTATATAAAATATAGGCATACTTTCTAAATAATTCCAAGACCAATATCAACTCTCTTGACCAGTATTCATGGGGTTACACAAAAATTTAGAGTGGGAAGCTGGTAATAAAACGAGGGCATTAGAGACTTTTGCACAAAAGTCTTATTCTAGGAACATCAAATTATATTTTCGAAAACAATTTTGAGGATAATAAATGTATTGCAAAATGATCAAATATTTCATTTCTGCATGGTCTGAACAATTGTAAAATGGAAAGAAACTATTTCTGCTTCATATTTAGGTAAACTGCATATAAAGAATGCAAGTGGCCAAGGTGTGATTTCTGGAATTTCATCACATCTGTGCAGTGAATCAAAATTTTTACCTGTATTGTATATAGAAACATGAAACTTCTAAAAATGTGAAAAAAGGAAAGCAACTACTTGACAAATAAGATATGAGAACCCTCTATTTCCATGCCTAATTAGGCCTAGGACTTAAGCTTTATATACAGGAACGGGACATGTGACAAAGATATTTATTTTAGATATTAATCCTCTTTAAAAAAAAAATATACAGATACATGAATTTGAATAATTTGAACAATATATCAGGGTTATACAGACATTAGTCTGAAAGATAAACAGTATGCGAATTTTGTGAATATACGGTCAAAGGTTAGCTGTAGCATTTTGGTTATTTGTGGGGCAAATGTTGCATTAGAATAAAATATAAACATGCGTGTTCTGAATAATTTTTAAAAGAAAGCAACTCTCTGCGATCAGTGGTTGCCAAGGTACTGGACCCATATTTCACACCTAATTTACGGTACATATTTTAGCTAATTTGCTTAATGTTCCCGACGTGTGGACCGCGAGGTGCGACTTGTGGACTTCATCCTTTTTATTCATATAATGAAAAGAAGCATGCATTTTAATAATATGAGAAAAAAATCAGGTTTATGCTGACATTAGTCACAGAAATATGCACATTCGGTGCATAATATTTCAAAGGTCAATTGTAGCATTTCCGTTCATTTTGGGGGCAAATATTCTATTAGGGAAAATAGAAATATGCATATTCTCAATAATTTAAAAAAGAAAGCAACACTCTGCAACAAGCGGTTGACCCTATATTTTCATTCTTAATTTGCATATTTAAGAGCTAATTTGCATATAAACAGTTTATGTGACCATGATGTGATTATAGATTTCATCCCTTCTATTAAAAATAATGCAAAGAAACATGCATTTGCATATCTCTGTGGCTAATGTACATAGAAACTAATTAGTTTCTATGTACATTAGCCACAGAGATATGCAAATTCAGTAAATAAAAGGTCAGAGGTCAATTGTAGAATTTCCGTTCATTTTTTAGGCAAATATTCCATTAGAGGATAGACACGTGCATGGTTCTGAATAATTTGAAACAGAAAGCAACTCTCTCTGACAGGTGGTTTAAATCGCTCATTTCCTATATGCAGGATAGCAGATAGGTAACAGCTAATAAGGCATTAACGTAAAGCTAGGCATTACTAAAAATGCTGACGTCAAAATTATTACGGAAATCGCCGGTAATTCTAACAATCGAGTTGGTTTCATAAAGAAGAATATGTTTTTGAGCGTTTTTGGCTCCAATTCTTTATTTTAAAAATGTACCAATTGTATTTTACTACCTAATTTGGATAATGAGGTAAATACTGCAGAGAGTATCGAGTTGACTGCTTTCAAAGTAAAATTGAGTCACAGGGAGTGTTTCAAAATTGCCATTTTTATCATTTTAAGAGGAAATTTCAAACTAGGCCCATTTCACATGGTTATTATAATATGACACTATAAAAATTCGCCAAATATGAAATTATTGGTGGATTAATATAATTTAGGATGTTTTCAAACAATTTTAAAAAGTTTGAATGGTCACATCACCCATTTTGGACTTTTGGCACACACTGAATTGATTCTGGGCCTTATGTGGGTCGGTGGTGGCATGTGAACGGATCGTCATACCAACGAACCGTTGCGTGTGCGCGTCGTGGCGTTGCATTCCTCAAAGAATCGCATCGGCCGACGACCCCGGGCCGCAGTGCATGCGTACCGTACTGCGGAACTATCGCGCTGCATGTTGGGTACTAACGTTAAAGTTAAGGTTAACGTCGTACGGCGAAAACAACTTATTAACAGTGGCGTAACTAGGTTGTGAGAGGCCCTGGTTCAAGAGTAGGCTACAGTCGGGGCCCTTGACGCATGAAATTGACTGAACATGTCAAATAAGATGTGTATCACCGATGAGTTACCGTTGTTTAGGAGCAGGGGTCCCTCCGATTTTTTTTTAAATACTATTTTGGCAATTCGGCCTATTGTCTGTATATTATCATAGTTACCAACCGTCTCGCATCGTGCGGGACGGTCCCCCGCATTTCAAAGTGATTTTGGATGTAACAAGTATTTGGCAGAAACACATGCGTGATTTGAAATTTGTCACGCATTAGTCTACGCGTGACGACGAATAATCACGGGGGGAAATATATTTAAAATCAGAAGAAATTAGTTTTATTAAAAATATAAAACAATCATGCAGTAACTTGAGTCATTAGAGAGGTGTTGTTATCTCGTTTAGATTCAATTCACCGAAAGCTTTGGCGGCGCGTGCGGTCCTGCGCGTTCATTGTCACAACCAACGTTGATTATGTGATTGAAACTGCAGTTGTCAGTTACCATCAAACACGCACGCAGTCAGGTAAGTATTTACGTGAATACTTAATTCACTGATGCGTTACTAAAATTGATTGGTATGGTTAACTGATTCTGGTTATGGTGGGTAAGGCCGACCTCCTATGGACTCCAGACGTGTAGGACCATTGTTCTTAATAGGTGGCCCGCGGGCCAAATTTGACCCACGAAGCTATCCAAAAATAAAATAAAATTGTTTGATAAATAATTTTCTCATTATAAATGAAGACAACAACGAAATTCCTAAAATATATATATATATATATTATATATATATTAACTACCAAAGACAAAAGAACAGAAGCTTGTTATTTTTAATGTATTTAATCTTGAATTTTCTAATGTTTCTTAATTCAGGGTCCAGAGGCGGAGGTCCGGTAGAAAACTCGCATTCTCGCGTTCTAAAACGATTTCAAGGAGTGTTTGTTTTTAATAGAGCCACGTACAATTTAAGTTTTACTGTTACGTTGATATTTAAAAGTGCCAAAAATGTGTACTCTTCATGGTGAGGGCAGGGGTGGATCATGCTCTCAGACCCCACTAACTTTAAATTATGTATCCATAGAATGAGGTGGCAATTTCAAAACCAAATGTTTTAAGCGCCCCCCCCCTGTCAATAAACACTCCGTAAAAACAGCTTAAAAATGCTCAGATCGTCAGAACGCCCAGGGTATTTCCCCAGAATCCCCACCAGGGCCCCGACCCTGGATCCTGGCGGGGGAACTGCTGGCCGCCGGCCCGCGTTTCAAATCACGCATTTCAATTATTTCAGGTTGGTAACTATGTATTAATGTCAGTCTAGCCAATAGCTGGCTCTTCAAAGATGCCCTCTGAGAACATCTAAAAATTAAAAAGAAAAAATCGAAAGATTTCTTGGCTAGACTGACCATAATAATAAGCATTTTTATTTCTTATGACCAAAATAATAGTTATTGAATTGGTGTTTTTTCATTTATCGGATTAACCATTGAACAATGGCAACAATTATCTTGTATACTGTATAGGTTTTATATTTAATCTAAATAAATTGAAATGGATCACACATGATATCATGATTAGACTTATGTATGACAGTGGTCATGTAAAACACTTATCCGATAAACATGGCAGCCAAACACTTTTTAATAAATATCGTTCATCTGGAAACAAATGCACGATTAAAATTAAAAATCAAATTAGGTTTTATCAGTTGAAAAAAATATAAACACGATAGTAACCTTGATGTTCATAATTTTGACGATAGGGGCTACAAAGCTCGCATCACGCTATATCGCGAAATCTCTATGTTCCCTTACAAATAAATTATTATTGAATGGTATATGGTTCCAACGATTGGAAAGTCTCAGTGGCTACTCCATAAACAAAGTTAAAGGCAACAAACAAAGCCTTAACAATAGACCAATTTCAGTAGTATGCCACAGGCCCTAGTTAAAATTGTTGAAAAGCAAGTCCAAGATCAAATTATTACATATCTCAATGAAAATGACCTTATAAATGTTGACCAATTATAACTTCACCGTGTAACACCGAATCCGAATTCGTATGGCTAACCAGGGCTAACGAAACGAAGAAAGAAAATCGAATCAGTGGTAAAGAATAGAGACGCGTACTAAGACGCGCATCGAAAACGTTCTACGAACCGAATTCGGATTCGTTGTGAATCTACATTAACAGATGATTGGCTACTAGAATCCATTAATGACCGCGAAATGATATCCAAGTGCTTTAATGATATTTCAAATTGTTTTGACAATAAATCATCATTTTAGTAGAAGAAAATTTAAAACTTCCGGGATGTAAAGGAAACGAGTTAATGTGGTTCCAAAATTACGTGGCTTGAAGGAAGCAATAGTTAAATGTCACAATATAACATATTGAATTTTTTTAATAAGGGGGCGGGGACATTATAGATCGGGACCCCTGGAACTCGGGTGCCCAGTTTCAATGAACCTGCTGAACCTGCGGTAGTTACGCCACTGATTATTAAGTTTAAAATATTGTTTAAAAAGTTTACACTAACACGAACTACAAAATATTGGAAGAGGACTTGTCCGGCTATAAAAGCAACACATGCAAGTATTCATTATTCAAATTACGCTATTACAGTACAGAGTTAGGGTCGGAGTAAGTAATAAATAATAATGCAACCAGGGAACAGTGCAATTACACTTTCCTGGTGAAACGTACTGTGCGGCTGACACAATATTTATTTATTGGATAACACTTTTTAGACACATAACACACGTTAGACAAATTCTAACGGTGCATCCAGAAAAGAACAAACCAACAAAAATAAAAAATTAAATTCTTAACTATGAGAGATTTACAGATAACTCAAATAACATTATTGCCCACCCACCAATCAAATTAAACACTTAAAATAAACTACAAACAAAACAAGAATAAGAGACTTAAAAGTCGTGCAAAAGCAAACCATGACGGTAACCCACCCCGCAACGCCCCGAACCGACGCCACCGGACCCCCACCAGGCAACGCAGCCAGCCGAATGCTAGCCGTCCTCCTTGTCGTTGGATGTTGTTCGAGGGAAGACCACCAGCACCCAGACAGTCCCACCACCCGACGAAGGTCTGACGTCATCGGTCCGAGAATGCAGCAAAGCAAGCCAACGCCCTGGTTACATTTTGAACGAATTTTCAGTCAGTATACAGTACATAAATAAACCAAATGAAATAATTTGAACATTTAAAGAATGTAAAAACAAAATTAAAATTAAATTAAATTAGAATTAAATTTAATCTACATTACAGTATGAGTATGCACGCACAGGAATTATTACACAAAGGCGTGTTCACTAAATATAATGGAGTATTGAAATACAGTATACTGTATTATAATCACTAAACTATAGTCAATATGTAAAGTAGGAATTTCTCATTAAATTAGGCCTATCTTGCTAAAATTGATCACCTAAGAGCAAGTTTGACAATGGTCCCTTTTTAATCAGGTTTTACAATATTCTTTGTCACTATTTTTTGTCAACATTATAAACAAAATTATTGCCTCCACTTTTTTATTTAAAATTTAATATGTCTTTCATTTGCAAAGCTCTTTCTGAAATTATAGTTAAAGACGTAGTACGGTAGCCGGGCCCCCCACTTTTTGGCTAAAAATATATAATGTCTGGAGAACTTTGTATGATCGGAAATGCAAAAAAAAAGAAGGAGGGAAGAAGGAGAAGGATGGGAAAGAGAATGTTTATCCAGTACCCGACCGAGTTACATTTTCTCGCAATTCACATTGGCGGATCTGGGAGGAGGGGATCATGGGTCCTGACCCTGTCTCTTATACACATCTACAGTGCGCCATAACACCTCAAGTGGTGCCCACAACCTTTGGAACAATTAAGAACTTAAAATTAAAGTTTGGTTCCCATGATGTTAGATGACGTATTGAATATGATACTATGTTTTTTACTCTGACTTCATTTAACGATGGCCCTGTCAGTAGTAATGACAATATTTGTAGATTTGTAGAATATATGTAGTAAAATAGTAGGCCTACTATAATTTTCAGAGTACAAAATGAGAGTAAATAAGTAGTAGAACAAGAAGTATAGGAGAGGAAGAAGAAAGAAGAATAGCCTTTTTTTGTTTTATAATAATAAATGTGTTCTTTAATGTTTTTCGGTGTGATTTACCGTAAACATGCCAATTCTCAGAAAATATTTTCTAATTATATTATATTACCACCTTTTTATTACATATATCCTTTTCAAAACATAACTGCTTTTATAACATTATATAGACCTATTAAACACAAAAACTGCTCTGGCCACCGGGGCCCTAGGCAGGCTCCCTGGACCTCACGCCCAGAGAACCCCCTTGAAATGACCTGGCTACGGGCCTGGGGGGGGGGGGGATTC
>NW_022728504.1:789240-826918 GCF_011630105.1 Anneissia japonica | reverse complement strand
ACACTTCAAAAGACTGTCACAGAAATAATTTGCAATGTCTTATGCGCTTACAAAGATGAAAATTAGCATAATGTATTAATGTTGATAACAAAATTCTTTTATCTGGTACCAATCTAAGCTCTTCTTTCTTTAGATGTTAGATGTGTTTGCAAAGCAAGCCACATTTTCACACTGAAGGGTGCGTACGACATCAGTTATCTTATGTCAATCCCAAGAATGTTTAAGGTTATATCGGTTGATGAGGAATTTATTGATTAGGCCTATAATAGCAAATTGCATCAATTTATTTTGCAAAAAAAAGGTTTCCCGCTTCAGAGGGGGCCACATCCTCTGTCCGCACAAGGGCACACATTGGCGCTAACACCAGGCGCGTAACAGGGGTCTTGGGGGGGGGGGGGGGGGGGGGTGGCAAAGTTATTTATTTTTCTGGTTAGTAATTTATCATTCCCATCCCACCCCCTCCCCAAATAGAAAACAATACGACATAGGGCTTATCTTATTTATAATAATGGCCACACACGTGTGTTAAACTAAATATAAGCATTTTCATCATGGTTTTATTTATTACAAACATATTCTTTCACCATCAATACACATTGAGGTCCTTCTTTTAGGTTAAAACGATCTAAAATTTTTCTTTCTTGAGTTTGGGACTATTATGTGTTTAAATAACTTAAAAGGATAAACCTAAAAAAAACCCTAAGAAATGCACGACAAAATTTTATGTTTTTAATTATAATTTTGTCAGAATTGATGAAAACTTCCTAAAATGTGCAATTTACAGAGGAAATTGGCCTACCGTCACAAAAAATGCGCGCGAAGATTTTGAGAATTTTAGACACTTTCAGAGGATGCATTTATCAAGGGGTGGGGAAAGATTTTCTAAAGATAGATATTTTCCCCTTGTCCCCCTGGGGTTACGCCATCGGGCAGCATAGATCAAAGGAGTTATGACATTTTTTGAAGTGGAGAAGGGGTTGCAGGGTGTTGTGAGTCTGGTCATTATGATATCTTCCTCTTTTTCTTTTCCTTTCCTTTTCTTTTCCTCTTCTTCATATTTCTCTCCCTCTCCCTCTCCCTCTTTCTTTTCTCTTATTATCCAGCTGGTACGACGGCTTGGTCAGCCCGGTAAAAGCCGTCAGGGGAGGGGCAGTGTGCCCCTCTCCCCCACGCCTGTTACACCACTGGCTAACACGCCAATCATCCCCCCCACCCCCAATGAAAAATATTTTTCTACGCCACTGATAATAATAATAATAATAATAACAACAACAACAACATTGCAGTACCCTCTGCTTACTTGGACTCGAATTCAACGATAGCCATCAAGCACAAGCTCGGTGGTCTAGAGGTATGATGCCAGGCTAGTGATCTGGAGATCGTTGCTTCGAGTCCCATCCGAAATTTTTTTGCAATTGTTTTCACACGTACTGAGTATTCAGTACATTTCCACGTCAGGTAGGACAAAACTACACCTATAAATAATAATAATAATAATAATAATAATAATAATTATTATTATTATTATTATTATTATTATTATTATTATTATTATTATTATTATTATTATTATTATTATTATTATTATTAATATTGTTATTAATATTTTTACTATTATTATTATTATTATTATTTGATTATTATTATTATTATTATTATTATTATTATTATTATTATTATTATTATTATTATTATTAATCAAAGTATTAAGCATACACGGTAACTACACAGTAGATACAGTGCCATTATTATCATTATTAATTTTAGCAAAGGAAATCAGAATGCTTTAAAATAAATAAATGCATTAAAGTGAATGTTCCCATTGGAGTTAATGGTTGTATTTAGTCGGAGGTGGTTGAAGTGATTTCAAGACACTTTCTGTGTTTGCTACCCTCTTTAGTCAGTTAATCTAATTAGACTATTACATCCAGTTTCTAAAACAATGAGTTCTCCACTTGTTTGTTTTTAGTAGTTATTTATGTACCTAAACATGTTTTATTATGTGGCAATCATAGATTATTTCATTGTTGTAATTCTGTTTAATAACAATTGAAAGTATGAATTACATTCAGAAACATATTTTCCATAGAACGACTGAATGAAGTCTAATTATCGGAAACATTTTCGGAAACGTTCGTCAATTTCCGCTCGATTGCTTTTTGGCTATCTCCTCTAGCGGCCATCGCATAAAGGTAATGTGGGAACAGTATGAGATATATATTTCGAATCTGATGTAATCATGGCTTTAGAGTTGGCATGTATCATACGATAAGACGTACATTGAGTTAAGTACAGCATTTTGTTTAAGTACATATGTTTCTTTTTCTGTTTGTAGGAGAAAAATCCTAAACAAGTAGCCCATCAAAACGGCTAGTCCTACAAAGGGACTACCGTTGTTTTCACGTTGCAATGAGCTATAATATTCACCAAGGAAAGCCACCCCAACCACAAAACCAGCATTCGGTGCATTCTCGGGGACAGCAGCAGTCTTCGTATCCTTTATTTAACGTTCGGTTACAAATTCTTAGTAGATAATTTCAAACGTTATTAATTTGACTTGCGATATTTCACCCTACTTGACGATCAATTTGTGTTTCTACGTACCACTCGCACATTTAGAAAGTACCAACCAACAACCATGAAACCGGCGAAACGTGTTACACACACTAAAGGGCGGTGAACAGCTTCTGCGCATGGCTGCAGACATCGCCGAAATTAATGTTAACATACGTTCCACAATTTTCTAAATGTGGCGTGTCTTTTGGAACATACTTTTTGAACTTACAGAATTTGAAGAAATGATAAATACCATTCTTGGATGTACTACAGGAATGTACTTAGACTAGGCCTAGGGGCCTAGGTTAGGCCTTATTATCACCATGTCTTGCTCTCTCTGTAGACACTAGTTTTGTTGATTCTGGGGATGGGCTGGCCAGTGGCATCACTGGGTGTTACTGGATTGTTAGTCCACAAAGTACAGCATTTTTTTCACATTCCATATGTGTGAAGCAGAAATGATGTGATTAATGAGTAATATCTATTATATTTAATTATGTCATCTACATTATTTGTTTTCAATTTGATTTCTCAACATATCAAACCTAGGCCTAGGCTAGTTAGTATTGCATAGTCTAGCCTGTATATTATACACCATTTTCACCCAATTTTAAATAAATGAACATTTCCGAGAACCTGGCAACTACCACTGGAGAACTTCCAGAGGCCAAGAATTTTGCTATGCGTAGTTACCATCATGGATTAATTAAACGATAAAAAACTAAATTACTAATGAGCAGAAATATATTAAAACAGAAAAAGAACGAAATGTTGGTACTAAACATTAGTCTTAAAAAGCTATTTCAATGTTTACATAAAGTAATTAGCAAAAAGATCGTATCTGTTTGCTGCTGATATAGCAAAGGTTTAGCAGCACTATATGTTGCACGTTGCTCTATTTGTGACTAGCCAGCTGCTCATCAGGGTAGGCTGCTAGATGTCCCCCAGTGAAAGGTTGCGAGACGTTGGTGGTGCTATTTCAAAATAGACCCTGATAATATGGTGTATATATAGAAGATTGAATGTTTGTGTTTTTTATGTTTTTAGTTTTAATTATTGATGTGTTGGTGTTGATGCATGCTTTGGAGTAGCTATTCAGTCAACTGTCAGTCAAATTGGTATGTAGGCCTACTTTGTAGTATCATAAGCATGTACAGGTTGTCCTTTTCCTTTATAAAATTTTTGTAGTGGACATTATCCTCGTGACGACTATCAACGCCGGTCGGGTTATAATCCAGTAAGTATTTTTATTCAGTTTCTCAAAGGTTGATTTGATATTGTAAAGTTGATTAATGAAATTCAAATCATACCTAATTTAGGTATCTGTTAGAACATTTTAATGTAAACAATAGATTTACAGTATTGGTTTCTATAATAATGACCTATTCAATACATCAGTGCTTTCCTTTTTCACATTAATATTTTGATTGTTGTCTGTGAATTTTTATTGTCTTTTCTTTGTATGTTTTAACGTCTTGATAATTTTTTTTTTTTTCGGGAGAAACTTTCTTAAGGATCTCTGCACCTGTTGTTTTTTTTCCATTCATATGCCAGGGGAAGACTTGGGAGTGGTGTCATCTGTCCCCGGCCACCTAAATTTTTCAAAATAAAAAAAAGTAATGGTGAAAACAAAAACTGTATTAAAGTCTTAGTGCCATATATCCAGCCATTTAGAGGTACCATTTTGATCAGAAAATGTCTTACCTTGGGGCCCAGAGCTGGAAAAAGTGCATGACTGTGCGACTGGCGGTCGAAGGCATCACGAATGTCCCGGAGGAATTTTGGGGGGAAAATTTTTAAAAAATATACTGTGTGCTATAAAGTGTACAGATAACATTTGGTGCAGGAGGCATTTTATCGAGACAATTTTATGATCAGATTCACAAACATTTTTTTTTCCAGGCCTGCCCCAACCATGAAGCTGTGGAAACTCCTCCTTTGAACCCCCATTACGAATTCCTGGATCCGCCAGTGCATGCTTTATTTACATTTTACTAAATTTTAATTATAACTGTTTTATATTGTATATTTGTACAGTATATTAAAATGTAAAAGTAATTAAAAGATAGCTACACTAGCTGAATCATCTTGAGTGAATGTCTATCATTATATTTATTCCATAATCATTGTACAGGTTCAATAGAATTGATAAAAATGTAAAAGAACAGTGTTATCATCATAAAACAGTTGAAAAATGAAAGTATCCTCTAGTTTCAAACTAAACTGACTACTGTACAGCTTCACATCATGATTGATGAGCTGTTGCTAAAATTGTTTGTCTTTATATAGTATTTGGCAGGTTGACCCATAGACATCTTCCTCATCCATAAAGGAAAATTTTGAATTTTAATTAGATTTTTCTGTGCTTATTAGTAATCGTTTGCCATGACTGCATAAATCAGTTGCTTGAGATATAATGAATAGGTTTTTTTTTTTTCTAGAGTACTATAATGAACATTGTTTATTTTCAGGGAAGGCAGGGACGGCCAGGTCAATCTCCATCGCCAGGTGCACCTCTACCTAATCACCCCCATGATCTAAACAAAGCTGGTGTGGCCGGTAGGCCTACAGTTACACCACCGCCATCCCAGTCTGGCCCAATGAGCAACCCAATACAACCAAATCCTGGAACAGTTGTTGGCGGGCCTCAAATTCCATTAGTATATCAAAGACATCAAGTGAGTTCACAAAATGTTAATAGTTTAGGCAGTAGCTATTGTTGCACCATTTTCAAACAAATTTTAAATTCATGTTAGATGTCATTGCATGTATGGAGACTGGTGTAACAATAGCCAACCCATAAGATCATCAGTACAAATTTGTGTGAATATGTTACCGCACTACTGTCTTCATGATCAAATAAGATTGTTATGCCAGTTAGTGGCTAGTATATCTGTAGCTTACAATTGCTCAGCCTTCTGATTTGGGACTAAAAATATTCTCTACAAAAATATTGCAGAGACGAATTAGGCATAAAGGTGCTCACCATGGATAATATTTTTGGAGGCATGGGTCTTAACACACGATCCCTTGAGTGACAAGGAGCGCACACGCGGTTAAATTTTAAATTTTATATATTTACATTTTTTACATTTTTTCTGTTTTGGATTTTAATGTTTTAGTATTTTACTTCTGCCAGCTGAAGATGCTTTTCTTTCGTTTTTTTATGGAAGGCAAATAAGGTTTATTTGTATTAGTATTACTTGCTTCCAGCCAGCGCCCGCTCTATCGCGCTGTCCCTGGAACACGACTGCCTACAATGTTGCTAAAAACCACAGACAAAGTATAGTGAAAGAAACTTTGAACTGTGAATGGGGCTTTGTGAAACCTTGTGATGTACTGTATGGTGTGGTTGTGATGTGAATAGAAAATGAACAATTCCATAATGCTCTTAAAAATTAACATAATCCAATGATTGAAATACATACTAAGTTAGAATTTTCAAATAATTTTTATAACTGTTTAGTGCACTCAGTTAAATAATATCTCATTCTGAATTTTTTCATTTTCTTTTTTTTTTCTATTACAACTCTTAGTAAACATTTTAGTCAACTTTGTTACACTAGGCCTACAGTACATTTGCTGCAATATTTCTAACATTTTCAATTTGAAAAAAACCTTGTTCAGGCCTCCACTGGAGTAGCTACCTAAAAATCGGGAAGGTAGGAGATTCCTTGAAAAACCCACCAAAATCGGTTCTGGCTAAAACATAGACTAAAAACATAATTGTAGATTGCTGTATCATTTTTAAAAAATGACTGGAAATTGTAAAATCACAAAAACAAAAGGCCGCGAAATATTTCAAATTGTAAAATCGTAAAAAGAAAGGGATTTACAGGAGGTTCACTTCAGTGACATTGTAATTCATTGGATTAGGATTCCTTGTATTATTACTAGTTATCCCAATGAAGCCATTTTGCGTGAGCCTGACTGATTATTCTGTTTGCTGATGACCCACTCAAATCTATTTTTATTTACACACAAATGACCATACCCTTCCGACATACTGTTAACAATGAACTCACGATTCTAGCGAACCGACTTTCTTTAAGTGACCTAAAATTCATGCGAAGTTTATTCACTTTTGTTGGCTTTGCCATTTGGTTTTTCCCATACAGTTTACAGCCCATAAATTAGGAAAAATTTAGGTTGGCCAAAATTTGCCGACCTAAATTCTCCGAGGTCAGCAGCCTCGGCAATTTTTTACTACCTAGGCCTATATAGTATAAACTACGATTTTTCCGAACACTCGACCTTGCATCGTCATCTACAGATTGTGATTTTGTTAAGTTCTCTTAAATCAATATATTGCTGGTGAAAGAATGGTTGTACTTGTATTAATTTAATAGTGTAGTATAATATTATGTTTTACATAAGAAAATCGCCGAATAAATTTCGTTTTTCTTATCGTACCTACTGCATGCCTATTAGAAATAGTTATTGTTCAAACCAAGTCTGTTTTATAAACCAGCAATTGCCTTGGTACATGAAATTTAGTGTCTGCTACAGCCTGTTTCAGTAAAAGTTTTTGACTTTCCAAGCAATTTTTGAAGCAAAGAAATCTAGGTCGGCAAATGTAGCAATTCTGGCTCAGCAATATGGTCGGCAATTGCCGATTGCCGACTTGAAATTCGTGGGCTGAGTTTAATTAATTTGTATGATGTTTGCACCAAGTAAAATAAAGCTAAGTTGGAAGTTATTGTTACTATCCTTGTATCCATTGAATATCAGAATCGGAAGAAAGAACAACAAAACAAATGCATAAGTAGACAAATGGACATGTAGACGATATAGAAATAATAATTATAAGCATAGATATAGAAGACATTGAAGGCCAGAAACAGAAGAAAATTGAGCAACAAATGACTTCAAAGGGATACCGTCTGATAGTAAAATATGCCAATTACAGAAGCTTTATTAGAAAAATTATTGAATTTTAATACACTGTTAATACAAAACCAATTATTTTAGAGATTGGGGTTCAACTTATACGCCAGAAAATGATATATTTTTATGTAGTTATAGACAGTAGTATGTTCTATTTGTTACTAAAACTATAAGTAACAATTGTGAAATAAAAACATGTTCAAGTACTGTGTATCCAAACAGGAAACAAAATTGCTGCCATTCTTACGCTATTTTTAAATATGAGCGATGTAGGAAGCCTAGTGACCTTTGACCCATATTTTGGTCACATTGGTATGACACTGCATTAAATTGCATTATATGTGATAGAGTAAATGCTATTGGAAAATGGTATTTTGAAACTACATTTCATTAAGATAGTGATGTTTCTGGTTTTCTATATAAATGTGAGAATGTTAAAGATAAGCTGTTAATATCTGGAAAACGCCTCAAATTTGTTTTTAGATATAGAATTGAAAAAGTTCAGATTATAAATTTCAATGACAAATTGAAACACTACTTAGGCTACAGAAGGGAAAAAAAGCCTAGCATATCAAATTGGTTTGATTATGCTAGGCTAATACATTGTTAGCTTCTTAAAACAACATAGTGTTTATAGCTTCTTGTGTTTTTAATAACTTTTCATCATGCATTAAAATTCATTATGAAAAGTTGTTAGGATTTACAGTATCTGAATAGACATATTGATTACTTAATGTTTTTAAAGGCAGGACTATTTAACTGCTACTGCTTGAATTTGATTCGCACGCACTCAAGTTGATATGTTCAGGATATTTTAATCAAGAGTTAGTTTATAAACTGTTATAATTTTGTTTTCTGCTAACCTAACCACTACATGTCACTCTGGACTCGAATGAACCACTGTTGTCTATAATCTTATTGTACTGTATTGTGTATTTTTTATTATGTATTGCGGCACACCATTGTCACATGTGGCAATGGCATAATGTTTCCTTGTATTTTTATCAAACGTTTTTTTTTATGATTACTAAATAAATAGAATCAATATGGATGATCAGATAGTTGTTACATTGTTGATTGATCAATGAATAATAACTATAGAACCAGTGGTTCAAGTAATTTACACATTCAGTTAAACATATTAATTAATACAGTATAATAATAAAAGTCTGCTGTAGCCTGGTGTATATAGTATATCTGACCTTCGAAATGACTTAAATGTGAATCTTCTGGCTAAAATGTTTGTTGTATAATAAGACTTTTTAGTTGTGTAGAATAACACTGCACAGGTGCATGCAAAGTTAAATACTAGGTCAAAAGCATTAACAGTGACAGCCTGCAACAACAGGAGGCCTGCTTGGGTGTTACTGTACATGCAATGTCAATAAGTCAGAGCCAACAACAAGAGGAGGCCGGCCATGGGTGGTGTTATCTGTTGTTAAATGTTTGGCCTTTTTTTACTTGCTAGCTTGTCTTTAGTTACTGTATTTCAGTAGGCCTATTTAAAAGTGGTAACTGTAAAATTATCCACATGTATTTTTGAAAAGTTGTTAAAATATTGGTCAGTATTTGCAGTGTTATATCCCAAAGGTGGATTTGGTGGAATGATTTGACGGAATAAAAGGCTCCTGACCAGAATTAATTATAATACTTAATATAATTAAGTATAATATACTATCTATATTATAATTAAGTACTGTATAATATACCATTTTTAAAACAGAAAGGCATTTCACTCATATGTATTGGTTGTGTACAATACTTTATTAATTTCATTTAAACATCATTTCTTGTTTCAGCTCTTCAAAACCCAATATTGAACAATTTTCTATTTGAATTCTAGACTTAAATCACATGAAATAAAACATCACTACAGTAATTGATTTGAAAATCCTGTCATATTGTATAAAATAGTCTTATTTTATACTTAACAGTTTTAGGCCTAGCATTTCCCCCCCCCCCCTTTTCGAACCCTTCCTTGTTGCAACAGATCTCAATTACCATACATGTTCCACTTAACTACTGGTATTAATTTCCTTGTTAGGGGAATACCGATTTGTATTGTTCCTAGATGTTGCACATTGAGTAAAGTATAGCCTAATATTGAGTGCACTAGAGACAGAGTAGCAGGCAGAGTAGATTGCTCTATTGAATAAGCCTGACCGGCTTCATTATAATGTTTGTGGAGATGGTGCCCTCACCTTTTTGGTGGTCAACTAGTTTGACCTACTGACATCTCCTGAACTTAAATTCTAAAATAACTACTAGTACAGTCGACCTTCTCATTTACATACACCTTGGGTTGAAAGCAGTTCGTAATTGAGAAAATTCGTAAATGAAATGTTCGTAAGAACAGCGCCCTCAAGTTTGAAAATGCCAAGTTTTAGCCTATAACTAGGCCTGCCTACCAATATCTAGGCTTAATTTTGCCTTGAAGTGTTCATTAAACATTTATAGAAATTGTTGAAGAATCAATTAAATGTTAATGCAAGACAAACATATATTAAATATTGATTGATAGTAGGCTAAGGACATCGTTCCATGGATAGACCGACTTATCTTCCATGTCACTAATTATAGGCTGACTGTTCAACATACAGTGGTGGTTTAGCCAAGGTTTAGCTGGGCCTAGCAGCAGCTCTCTGCTAACTTTAGCTAGGCCTCTCTCCATAATTTGTAGCAAATTAGAAAACAAACATTGATATTAATTTGTACTAAATTTGTACTTATTTATTTAATTTGCAGGTAGTCAAAGTATTTTTGTATACAGGTAATATAAAAAAAGAAACTGTTCCTATTTTTTTCGACCTTCCTGATTTCCAAATATGTGGTTTTGGTACCTGTAGCGTTGAATGATGGGTAATTGCTGAACTCATCTTCTAAAAATAGAGCAGCTTGCTAATCGTTTTTTGACAGTGAAAAACAAATAATACAGATGCTTATTGAATATCCGAACAGTGATTTATTCTTAAAAGGATAAAAAGTTGATGTTACCATACATTTATACTCAGACTATCTGATTCAATTTACAAAGCATTTAGACCGCAGGTAACCATAACACAGTGTAGGTAGGCCCCCCTGGTATAGGCTGCCCAGCCTTGCCCTTAGCCTAGACAAGGTAAGCCTAGCAGCATACACTACCTGCCTGAATTTCGGCTAGTTTTGATTATTTTACATAATGTACTGGTTTGACTTTCAAAAGCCTAAAGTAGTATGATGTATTTATGGAATATACTGTATAACTAGTACTATAATGCATTTTTTAGTCAATTTGTAATTCGTTTTTCTTAAAATAAATAAAAATAGCAAAATTTAGATGAATAAATCTAGCGATGACGTCATCGGCCGAGCGTTCGTAAAATAGAAGGTTCGTAAATGAGAAGTTGGTAAATGGGAAGGTCAACTACTAGAATACGGTTTCATTTTTATAGAGAATATGGTACTTAAAGAAATCACTGGGGAATTAGTGAACTTGATTGGTGGTGTTGAATAGGCCAGCATTCCAAAAGCTCTTTATTCTCAGCTGGAGATCTCTATGTTCTGCAATTCTCATTTCAGTTTGCAATCTCCTTTGTTGCTTTCAATCCTTTGTGTCTGTTCACTCTACCATTGATAACCATTGTACTTACTACTGAAAACTTTTGTTTTTTCTATTTATATATTATTTTACCTTTAAATTACCAATTTCCTAATTCATAAATTTTCAATATTACACATCACCATTCTTTGCTTTCTGTTGTAAGTGAATTAACACAAACTGTTTATTAGGTATTACAGTATTTGATCATCATTATGTAAGTGTGTTTGCCAAGCATAGTAATATTTTAAAAAACTGGATAGATTGGTTGGCAATCAGCAATTTTTGAAAAACATGTTCTTAATTCCATAGTGCATTGCCAACCATTACCATATATTTTAGTTGATAAAATGGCAACCACACATAAAATCCTGCTTAAGGTATCAAATTTAAACCTAAGGAGCTTTCAAAAAACACCATACAAGTATTTTGATCTCCTTAGTAAAGAAATAATATAGTTTTTCTAAACAAAATGTGAGACTTTAATTTTATACTATTGCTGATCAACTGATAACAAATTCTACTAGAAAATTATTAACCCTTTCCAGCCGTATGGCGTCGCGACGACACCCTCTTTGACCATACTTTATAGCGAAGGGCGTCGTACATACGCCCTGTATAGATTTCATGATACAGTAATTATTTTATAGATAGGCTGCCCTCTATAGGATTTTTTGAGAGTGATGTAGGAGTATTTCTATAGAGGGCCTCCTGTATTCAGACCAAATAAAATGCCTGCGCCCAGTAAAAACCTGACATTTAGTGTAGATGATGTAATTTCCCAGATTTGGTACAGCCTCAGGCAATGGTAATGGGGCAGACTGGAAAGGGTTAAGGGTTCTTTCTCCTGTTAATTGCTGTTCTCCAGCCAGAAAAGACATGATGTAAATGGTTGGATTGAATCTTGAGAATGAAGCCCAGGTTTTTTTTTATTTATTTATTTTTTATTTTTTTTATATTTTAATGCCTTATTGTGATTATTGCTTATTTGTCTTCATCAGGTGGATTCATTAATTTTATTTCCAGAATTGTCTTAATCTGGTAATAAAACTTGAAAAAATGCCTTACTTTGAATAAACACCCCTTGAATAAAATGCCTCATTTGGAATAAATGTTTCCCCAAGGCATTCATTTTTTTCTCAAATAAACACTCTAAATGGAAACAATATCATTTGCAGCACTTTCTATTAATGTACTTCAGTAGAATTACTTTTTTTGTAACCTGGTTGTGTGATCAACAAGTCTTCATGATCACGCAATTGCACATTTTCATGGTAATTACGTGTTGTATTACACATTTACAGTGAAATTAAGGGGCCTTTATTTGAGTAAACAGTATATTTTACACAATCATAAATAAAGCCTCCCTTGAATAGATTCCCCCTCAATAACCCTCCTCAAAAATATACACCTGGGCATTTATTTGAATGGTAATTGTTAATTTTTATTTTGTTCAGGTGTATATACCACGTCCAAATGCAATGAGAATGCAGCAAAGAGCAGGTGGCCAGTCGGTTAATGCATACAATCCAGGACAGATAATGCAGACACAGCAACCACCATTCATACAACCAGTCATACCGCAACATGGTATGAACTTGCAAGTAAGTTCAACAAAGCTCACATTATAATTTTGTATACAAGTCAGTGGTGATGCCATCACTTTTATTTGCACTGAATTTTCCTATTCCCGACTGATGACTAACAATAATTATAATATGTTGGTCTAATATTAGCGCTTCATGCCTAAAGCTTGTAAGCGCTTCACATTATTAGCCCTGTCATTGGATCAAACGCGTATGGAACACATACTCAGCTCCCTGGGCGAGAATTCCATAATATTGCAGCTAGTAAGCAGCGCAGTTAGGCTTGAATCTACTAGGAACCCTCTTGTACTCCTTGGTGGAGAGAGGCAAATGTAGGTAGTGTCTTGCCTAAGGATGCAGGCAAAGGACTCCCGTTCCCGCGATCAAAAGTCCATTGCCTTACATGCTGAGCCATATGCCCCCAAACCACTTATCAATATTTTGCATCCCTTGTGCCAAAAAGCTCAAAGCTAGACCATCCTAGGCATGGCCTAGAAATGCATATTGGTTATGAGATAAGAAGGTGATTAACTTTAACAACTGAAGAAAAAAGGCAACACTGAAGTGATTCATAATAATGTTTAGAATACATTTTAATCTCTACCAGGAGATTAGGCCTACCTACGAACCCCTAATAAACTTCATTAAACACAATCAATTTATTCATTTTCTCCGTATCGCAAAGAGTGTCAGTGCATGTACTACTTGGTACCGCTAAGGAATCATTATAATATGTGCAGCGTAATTAGCAATAAATGCACCCATCACTGATGAATTTATGATATAGGGCCTATAGCCAGCGCTAAACAGCAGCTTAGCTCAGTTGGCTAATCTGGTGGTAGCCAGTGTGTGTGCTCTGAACCGTGGCGATATCTATGTACCCAGTTCAATTCCCATTACTGCCTCATGTGTTTCAGCTGGAGGGCTGAAATATGAGTTACAATAGCGCATGCGTTTAAGCCGTTGGTCGCGTTTGAATTTTATGGCCCATGTGCACGTTAAAGAATGCTGTACACTCTTTGGAGAATAGTAGGAGATTTTCTCCTGGTGAACTGCATAATCACCACCAGAAGGACCCCACTTGAAATAAATCTTTTTACACCGAATACATCCAATCCAATATACAACAACCAGCAGTTTGGTTATAAAAGGCCATGGAAAAGGTGATGAACTTCACAACTGACTTCAAAAACAATTTTAGACAGTAATTTTGTACACTATAGAAAATAGAAGCCTTGGGAATCATAATTTCCTTCAAGAATGGCCTTCAGCCCTGCAGGCTTCAAGCAATTTTTTCATCAAATAATGGCTCATTTGGCTTCTATTTCCTATCGTGTACTCAAAACCTGACTATCTATAATTGCTTTCCAGGACAGATAATGCAGACACAGCAACCACCATTCATACAACCAGTCATACCGCAACATGGTATGAACTTGCAAGTAAGTTCAATAAAGCTCACATTATAATTTTGTATACAAGTCAGTGGTGATGCCATCACTTTTATTTGCACTGAATTTTCCTATTCCCGACTGATGACTAACAATAATTATAATATGTTGGTCTAATATTAGCGCTTCATGCCTAAAGCTTGTAAGCGCTTCACATTATTAGCCCTGTCATTGGATCAAACGCGTATGGAACACATACTCAGCTCCCTGGGCGAGAATTCCATAATATTGCAGCTAGTAAGCAGCGCAGTTAGGCTTGAATCTACTAGGAACCCTCTTGTACTCCTTGGTGGAGAGAGGCAAATGTAGGTAGTGTCTTGCCTAAGGATGCAGGCAAAGGACTCCCGTTCCCACGATCAAAAGTCCATTGCCTTACATGCTGAGCCATATGCCCCCAAACCACTTATCAATATTTTGCATCCCTTGTGCCAAAAAGCTCAAAGCTAGACCATCCTAGGCATGGCCTAGAAATGCATATTGGTTATGAGATAAGAAGGTGATTAACTTTAACAACTGAAGAAAAAAGGCAACACTGAAGTGATTCATAATAATGTTTAGAATACATTTTAATCTCTACCAGGAGATTAGGCCTACCTACGAACCCCTAATAAACATCATTAAACACAATCAATTTATTCATTTTCTCCGTATCGCAAAGAGTGTCAGTGCATGTACTACTTGGTAACGCTAAGGAATCATTATAATATGTGCAGCGTAATTAGCAATAAATGCACCCATCACTGATGAATTTATGATATAGGGCCTATAGCCAGCGCTAAACAGCAGCTTAGCTCAGTTGGCTAATCTGGTGGTAGCCAGTGTGTGTGCTCTGAACCGTGGCGATATCTATGTACCCAGTTCAATTCCCATTACTGCCTCATGTGTTTCAGCTGGAGGGCTGAAATATGAGTTTCAATAGCGCATGTGTTTCGGATAAGGCGTTTAAGCCGTTGGTCGCGTTTGAATTTTATGGCCCATGTGCACGTTAAAGAATGCTGTACGCTCTTTGGAGAATAGTAGGAGATTTTCTCCTGGTGAACTGCATAATCGCCACCAGAAGGACCCCACTTGAAATAAATCTTCTTCTAGACTTCCGTAGGCTCTCCTTGGTGTTTACACCGAATACATCCAATCCAATATACAACAACCAACATTTTGGTTATAAAAGGCCATGGAAAAGGTGATGAACTTCACAACTGACTTAAAAAACAATTTTAGACAGTAATTTTGTACACTATAGAAAATAGAAGCCTTGGGAATCATTATTTCCTTCAAGAATGGCCTTCAGCCCTGCAGGCTTCAGGCAATTTTTTCATCAAATAATGGCTCATTTGGCTTCTATTTCCTATCGTGTACTCAAAACCTGACTATCTATAATTGCTTGTTGGTTCAACATTTTGTGTGCTATTAGGATGAATTTTGACCAATAACTACCAGTTGTTTGGTTGGTTTACCTACCAAACCAATACGAACCAATATTTTCGTAACGGGGTCCGGTATACCAAAAGTCATGTCATATTCCTGTTCTACAGCCAAAAGTTAGTCTAGATATCAATTTTCAGTTAATTATCTTTATTCTATTTGAAGATATGGCTAATTGAAAATGCAACTTTACAAATATGTCATAATTGAGAGCTAAAAAGGGGTATGACCCTAAAATTTCAAATGGCTGTAACTTCTAAACGACTTGGAATTAGCAAGTCAAATTTTGGGTTTGTTCGTCAGATATGTTGGTGCACATTATATCCGAGTTTCAAGAAAATCTGATACGGTACCCAGCCATGATTTTCTGAAAATTTGTTGAGTTGGCACGGAATGACCCATGTATTATACTGTCTTATGATTAGAAGCCTAATATTGTTTATCTTGAAATGTTTTTATGTGAAGCTTGTTCATAAGGTAAGAAATTGTCCCCAGGGCTAGAAAAGTTGCACAACATTGTTCTAAGTGGTATAGTCATGATTATATTTGAGCCCTGGTTTTTTTGTTAGTAATCTTATGCTGAAGTTTATACTTTCTTCCAGTACCACCAACGAACGTTTTCACCGCAGTTCCAACAAACAATGACGTATACACAGCAACCAACTCAACAGTATTATGCTGGGACTCCTAATATACAGCAAGGTATTTTTAAATAATTTTAACTCATCTTGATTTCCTGAGTTAAATGTGAAGAGATGAATAATATATTTCCTTAAAAAATTATTGGTTTGTCCCATGCAATATTTGATTCCCTGTTTGAAATATGCATTTTTATTTCTATAGGGTTTTCATTTGACCTAAAAATTTATTAGAATGCATTGTGATATTTTGTGTGCTTGAAAAGTAAATAGGTAAATATTTGTAAGCGGGATCAGCAATGAGAAAATAATGTAAAACATGTAAATATATAATGCCAATGTTTTGTTTATATAGCTCCTTACATACCAAACCAATCACTAACGCAAACCTCAGCTCAGTTACCAATGTACACACAGCAAGCACAACCTAGACAGCAGCAGCAGCAACCACAAACTTATTCCAAGCCCTCAAGACCTAGGAGAGTAATTACTATAGTGGATCCAGCAACTAATAAAGACATAACTGAATCAATTGTTGGTGAGAGTTCTAATATTTCACCACAGCAAGGTCTTTCTGCAACATCTTCAACACCACCAATGGTGAGTTGTTTCACCAGTTTGCATATTAATTTAACAAGTCAATATTTATTTTTAGCTTTGATAATTCTTCTGTTTACTGTGTTTCAGAAGAGGGAGTAAAGTACAAACTCAAGAAAGATAGTATCTCCAACCTTGGTCATTATTTTCGCCATTATTACTATTATTCTGTGTCCTTGGTAGCATGTATGTATATGTGGTGCTTTCCATACTGAATTGAATTGTTTAATTTGATTTTGTAGAATACAGCAACACCACCTCTACAGCTTGCTTCAGTTGATTCAAACCAAGCTATACAGGCACAGTTCGCGGCTGAAGTTGCTCGTCTAGCTATGGCCCCCGAAGAGGAGGAAAAGAGAGAAGAAATTCAACCACCAGTTGTAGTTTCTCAACAAAAGACTATACTGCCAAGACAGGAGCAGCAGCCTAAAATATTGAAGCCAACTGCAACAGAACCTGTAGCTCCCCCTGATGCTAGCCAACCTGCAGCTCAGCCAGTATCTCTAGCAAATGTGGATAAACCAGCACCAACCACTGAACCACCACAAAAAATCACTGTTGAGCAAACTCAGTCTGAGGACTTTAAAGACAAACCTAAACAAGCTGAAGAGGAAACAAGCAACCTGGCAGAAAGCGTAACTAAGCCGGTCACTGCAATCCAAGAATCAGACAGTGCAGTAGAAATTGTCCATCAAGACACAGCGACTGAAAGTGTAGCTTCTGTTGTTCCACCTGCAGAGGATCAACAGGAATCCCTTCAACCAACTGCAGACACAGATGTTACAGATAATTCACAAGGTAAGCTTCAGTGTGGTGTGTGACACTAATCAATAGGGAGCTTTCGATCGAGAACATAGAACAAATTCAGTCATCTGCCACTGTCACTGTCGCGTGCATTCTATGTTGTATTTTAAATCAATTTCAATGTTTTACGACTTGACGCAAAGACTGAGAAACCAATACAGTACAGTCTTTGTCTGGCCTGAACGTAGATTCAGCTAACAACCGTTTCATGTGCATATGAATTAACACGACATTATGTTCTACGTTTTCACAAATCAAAAGCTAATGTCTAGATGCATCAACTCTGGCATCACTAGGTGATCATGGTAAGGTCTGAAAGCTTGGAATCCAATTGTCCAGAAATAGTACTATACGATTTCGTTATTTGCGTAGGCCTATCCATCTCATGCAAAAAACGGGTCATCTGCTAGGTAAACAAAACAGATGTTTTGGTGTTAAACACATTGTATTGTTGTCTATAACATTGCATGATGGAATAAAATATTTGGAGGGAAATTTAAGATAATTTATCAGAGAAATTGTAAGTGCTGTGGAAAGATGTGGCCAAACATTTAGTTTCATCAACTGTCACACAAAAATTTGATCACTCTACACTTAACATTTAGGTGCATTAGTTTAGGTATCACTGCGACAATATTATTTTCTAGTGCATCTATGTGGTGCCATCAAGTTGTAGGTGCACCAATTGTGACTTCGTGTGACCACACTAAGCATCACTAGGCAAAAGTCTAGGGGCATCAGTCTTGGTATCACTCTTAGACATTATTAGTGTTTTGCATTCATTTTGTTGTTTTATTGTTTATATAGTAAGTAAGAAGAAGAATCAGAAGCAGCGTTTTCAAGAGTTAGACAAAAAATCAGCAAAGGATGATGACATGTTCTCTGCATATAGAACTGAGGAACCTCAAAAGGTAAAGTTAACAAACTTCTTTAACACCCATAGAGTACAGTGAGCTGTTATGCTCTTCTCTCACTTCAAAAAAATTACTTTCTAAAAAATGTTTTGCCATGAAATTCCAATAAAGAGCACTATAAATGCCAACAATATTATTACATGAACTTAGCATCTACTCCTCCCGGCTCGTGTATTTTAAGGTAGCTTTTTCTTAACTCTTGCTGGCAGTAGTTATGGTTATGCTTTTAGACCACAGTATTAGGGATTGGCATCAAAATAATGTTAATTGGATAGGCAAATTTTTTTTTTATTTTGGATCTGACAACCTCGTAGCGGCGTCAGATTACAGTGGGGCCCAGGCCTGCCCGACGGAAATTCCCCTCCCCCAGGTGGTGCTACTGCTGATCACTGGCATTCATAAGTGCATCGATATAAATGTGCATAACACCACATGGCACGGATAGCAAGTAACACAGGGTACGGATATGTGAAGTATACATAATCGTTGCATGGACATGCAGTAATACACAGATGAATTCTGATGGAAGATGTGTCTTGGCCGCAGATGTACAATGGGTATAAATTGACACTTGGCATAGGTGCACCGTGGACATAGACCTGGCATTCACATACACTGGGCGTGCGTAGATGTACCTCGTCCATAGATGCACATCATTCATAAATGTATAGTACAAATGTGTTGGATGTATCTTATGGTTGGTGTTCGAACAAAATTTCTAGCATAATACATTTTATCTTAAATACTTTTTTTTTTAATGGTAGGAAAGTGCAAGTATAAGCGAAGAAACACAGTCTGCAACAATTGAAGAAGTACAAGAAACAACATTGACAAATTCTGAAAATGAAATTCAACCAATCATTGATGACCACAAAATTGCTACAGTTGAAGATGACAAGTCCAGTGAAGATCAAATTGTGAATACAACTGAAGATAGAACTATAACAGAATCAAGTATATCATCAGTAAATGACAATACTGTAGATGAAAATTGTCAGTTAATAGAAAAACCAACAGAAAATCAAGTGAAGGAAACTGAAATTATAGAAAGTGTAACAGATTCATCACCTCAAGGTGGACTTAATACACAACATGAAGTGTCAAATACAGAAAAGGAAGAGCTTGAAAATGAAGAAAAGGAAAATACTGCTCCCAAAACAAAAACTGTTACGGAGAATTCAGAATTAAATGAAGACACAAAGCCTGTTGTCAAAGATAATAAAATAGAACTTAAGTACAAATATAGGGAAGGTGAGATGCATAGTATTTAAGTAATATAGGTCTCCCTCTAATTTAAGACCATCAATTAAAGACCACCTCCAATTAAGGACCACCTTTATATGGTCCCAAATTGACAAATGTCTTATAATTATTATTCAAATTAGAGACTAAAGCTGCTAAAAATCATTGAAACTTCAGTCCCAAAAGTGGTCTTTAAGTGGAGGGAGACCTGTAATTATAAGTGCATGGAGATTGGTGTGTGTCTCTGTTGCTTGCATATTAATTTAAATCCCCATTCTTTCCATATTTTCACAAAAAAGTTTAGCAAAAATACATGTGCATTACTCTCATTATTATCAACCAGATCATTTATAGACACCAATTACCGGATGAAAATATGCAAGGATAAGAAGGCAGTTTCATAATCATGTATAGTGTGCTGCTTTGTAAAGACTTGTAACAAGTTCACATGTACACAAAATGATAATACAAGTTCTATACCCTGAGATAAGTTATTCATATTGCAAGTGCAAATACAATCCATGGCAAATCTAGGAAGAATATGAACTTAACATAATTGGGGGCACTAGTTGCCTAGGCTTAACTCTGTTTCCTCTCATGCTTGCCATTGTTTGATGTAATTTCTATGTAAAGAGGGGGAAATTTGCTTTTATGCGAAACAAACCTTGTCATAACTTGTTACTTGTTGCATGTTAGTGTCATTATCAATTACCATAGTAAAAATACATTTATTGCTTTTTATAGACCAGTGGAGCCCTATCAACTTGGAGGGCAAGAGGCAATATGACCGTGAATTCCTGATGCAGTTCAAGGATAATTGCATCGATCGACCTGATGGGCTTCCAAAGATTCCAGAAGTAGTACTGGATACTGTGAGTAACTTTCATTCTTATCCACATCAAAATGTCAGACCTTTGGGGGACATTTGAAAAATTTTTACTGGTAAATTTGTTAATGTAAAGCCAGCTAAGCATGCGCAACATGAGGTATTGCCTTAAGTGAAGTTCAGTGGCTTAAAAAAACAATACAAATCATAGGCAAGGCCTGGACTAGAATGATGTTCATTTATTGAAAGAAGGCCAGCCTAGGCTACTTAGGCCTAATAAGTGCTTTTTTTTATTCGACAAACAGAATTTTTACTGGTTTACAGTCAAATTTAACTGTTAAAATTGATGGCTAAAACATGTGCAATTCTTGTGCTGTCGGCAACATAACACAACAAACTTGTATTTTGTTTGCATGTTATCATCTAAATGTATCGGAGGAAATGTCCCCGAAGGGAAGGTCGATTTCCCAGACGACAGCATAAGTGGTGCGAACTAGCTAGTAATCACATCCTTCACAGAAATCTTCTTAAAGATCATATATTCAAGAATCTGAAAATTCTTCTAATTTGAATTAAAGTTTTTACATGTTTTGACTCCTGACGATCATTGAAAGCATACTCCTAGCTTCTACAATTGCTTAATTGAATTTTTATTTATCTCTGATCATTTTTGCTTTTGTTTAAATGATTGTACACACATTTATTGAATAATGACATCCTTGTTGGATTTTTGCAGGCAAATATAGGTTCAGCACTTCGTTTGGATACCAAGTCTAATAAACAATTCGATTTCATGCCAGGGTTTATGAAGTCTCCAAGATCAATGGTAAAGCTTTTTTGTCTCTTTTAAACATATCCCATCTATCATGAGTAAAACGATAAGTTTTTGATGGGGTGTTCGATCAGAAAAGAACTTGTGAATGGTTAATAAAATACAGTTTTTTACATTTTATAAACTGGGAGAAAAGTGGCATAACCATCCATCTACCCCCAGTTTTTAATTATCCAAAGATTTATATCTTATTAACCGTTCCCAAGTTTTTTTGTCAAATACGCTGTCAGTGTCTCTAAAAGTCAGTTGTACAACATAGCAATAGTTTTTTCACCTCCTGGAGCCCGGCTTTAAAAAGCCCAATTGACCTTTCCAGATTGTCAGTCAAACTTAACTGGCAGGCATATGCACGCGTGTCTAACGAGCACATATGTTGTCCCACTAATGCGCACGTTTGCATATATGTTGCAAAGATAAGCCAAACCAGTTACTCGTTGGCAAAAATCAATTATTAGTTATTAATACAGAGTAAAAGATGAAAAAGGGAGCTATAAAATGGTTAAATTATTTAAATGCGACATTTTCTTAAGTTACAACCGTTTAAACATACAGCTGTTCAAAGAACAATATTTGGGAAATCATCCTTCAAAGTTTATTATTTCAGGCATTTCTCAGGCACAAACTATCACCAAATTGTTAAAAGTTGTTGTTTTAACATTGAAAATGGGGAGAATAACAGCATATCATGATGTATAGATATACGAAAGTTAGTTTAGTGCAATAAAATAGATTTTAAAAATGTTGACATTTCAGCATGTTTTGGCCATCATTATCTCCGAAACACGATTTACGATGAGTGACTGGTTTTACTTGTCTTTGCCACATATATGTTTTACATTTCCGTTTTGTCTGACCTTAGCAACAATATCCAAGAGGCAGGGCTTTCCAGAAAGGTGCATATTATGTTCTGATTGAGACAATTCAGTTTTCCCTGATTTACTTTCCACATGGGTTTTGTTGCAGAAATCTTTAACCATCCAATTCAAGTGTCTATGCAAGGAATTTAGAAACATTTCAAATGATTGTTTTTGTTGATTTTAAAGTAAAAATATTGATTGCTGAATAATAAATAAATGAAAGAATAGATAAATGGAATCAATAAATATTTTTGCACAGGGTCAGCCAATGAACTACAATGCAAGGAACTCTGGCAAAGGACGTGCACCACAATATAATCCGAAGAAAGTGATAAATTCTCTGTCCTCTGACAAGGAGCTAAGGAAATCTGAAAATGCATGGAAACCAACAGTAGGAGCTGCATCTACTAAACCAGATGAGGAATTGCAAACCCAGGTATGATAACTCTAATGCACGCAGAGTGCATTATAATGCATGCATTTGTGGAGTGCATATTATCTTTTATTTAATTCAGTAATGAAATACAAAAGCTAGACATACCATATTTTGGTTCCCCACAATTTGTTAGCTTTATATTTGTTTCTAAAAAAGAATATTGTCCTGGGGATATAATTAAGGGCTGCTATCTTTATTGTATATAGCAATCATGTTATTTATTGATATAATTCATTTGAACGTACACTTTTGTATCAGTGGCAAACGTCACTTTGATGGTGTGTTCAGAAACTACAAATACTAAAACTTAAGAAATTGATTACAATACACAACCATCAATTTAACAAAAACATAAAACCAATATAAAGATGGTCATAAAACAAAAGCTAGGTAAAAGGAAAACAAAAATATTACTGCTCATGCAGCTACCTTGTTTCATATTAAACAAGATTTTGATGTTAACACTGTATAGCATATTTAAATAAATTCATAATAGGCAGCAACAGTGCTCAAATTAGGAACACGATGCCAGCAACGCATTAAACATTGTAGCCTATCATGTCACTGACTTTGTTAGTTGATCAGAATGCTTCTCCAACAATGCAGCATGTCTAGGCCTTACAAATGATCATTGTTGAGGCACTTGCATTACTATCACAGAGCATCTATAAAATCCTTAAGAAATTCATGTTGATTTTTGTCTTTATTTCCAGGATGTTAACAGGAAATTTACTGGTATTTTGAACAAGTTAACGCCGCAGAATTTTCAGAAACTGACAAACCAAGCTCTAGAGTTGCAGATTAACACAGAGGAACGCCTTAAAGGAGTTATTGACCTTGTCTTTGAGAAGGTATAATCATTCAATTTTGCATTCAAGACGCATGTGTAATCATCTTGAAAACTTGGATTTAATAACCTTAAAATTCCAGGATCTCTATTTATGAATTTCTGTGCTCTCTTTTTATAATCAGATAGGTACAATGAAATATTAAAATTTGAATGCTAAGTGCATTGAAATACATGAAAATGAAACACAGACAATAATTGGCTAACAAGTGATCACATAAAAAAAAAAGTACATGCAAACTTCAAGAATTTAACTAAATAGAGTATTTATGGAAAATGTTGCATTGCATAAGTTTTGAAATTGAATTGTTTTTTTCTTGTAGGCTTTAAGTGAACCAAACTTCAGTGTTGCCTATGCCCACATGTGCCGAATGCTGTCACAGGTACAGTACTTTGACTTTTTCTGCTGTATTTAGCAGGCTTGTTTCTCTTCATATAATCAGTAGTCATCCATTAGAACTTTGTGATGTGACTATCGAAGCTCATAATAATGATTTGAGTTTATGTAAAGAACTTTGATATTTATAAAGTTAAAACATAACTTTCTGCCTTGACATCAATTCAATTATTATTCAGCTTTATCATCATATTTGCTAAATTACTACTGCAGTGCAAATACAACGTAGGATAGGATAGGAGTATTATTTTTATGTATGAATCATACCTCACAATGCGAAGCTGAGGGAGGGAATTCACTGTTTAGCTAAATAAAACCATGTTGTATTTGTTTCACTATTTCCATAAATATGAAACGGCAAACCATCTATCTACATTAGCCATTTCGACATGCAAGAGTAAAATCACACAGTTGTATACAGTTCGCATACTTTTTCCCCCGCATACACACAAATTCAGTATGTGCAGAGAAGAAGTAAAAAGAGCATGGAAGTAGAAAAAAAAGACCACATCGTTTATCAGGTGGCATTGGCCAATAAAACGTTACTACTTAATTAATATTTATGAGGTATATTAAGTAATTGATAATTTAAAAAGAAAGTAAATAATGCTACAATAGAGCACTTGCAAAACTATTTGCTGAAAAAGAAACAGAATTTATATATAAATGAATAAAGAAACACCCAAATATACCTATTTAACTGACTCGTGAGGAAATTTGTAAAGGTCTTGGAACTTATTAATTTCAACTGATGGGGAATTCTAAAGACATTGACACAAACGTGATGAACTCTCAAAATAATTGATTGTAAAGATAGTAATTTTCTTTTATAAAGTTCTTGGAAATGACGAGAAAACTTACTAGAATTGTGGCGCAGCCAAAAATTATGATTAATAATTTGTTTTAATTGCTGATCCAAGAATATAGATGCATGTAACATAACTTTTTTTCCAGTTTTCAGCCACTGGATTAGTTAAACTTGATATTTCCATGTTGTGTTTAAATTTAGATAGAAGTACCTATTGCTGATAAACCAGGACAACTAGTACAGTTCCGCAAATTGTTACTAAATCGATGTCAGAGAGAGTTTGAAAGTGAATCTCAAGATGAGAGTCTGTTGAAGGAGAAGAGGAAAGAAATAGAAAAACTACCGGTAAGTTCATCAATACAGTGTACAATAGTTACTTTCCTAATCTAAAAATTTATCCTAAAATTTTTTTATCTTTAAAAGCAACTGCCCTGGGATGTAATATAAAAGCTTTGTTTAGGCTTTATTTTATTTTATTTACTTCTGGAGCAGCAGTGGTGCATTCAGCTTAAATTACAAAAATATAAAAATTAACCAAAGAAGGAGCACACTTCAACACAATCCTTGATAAAATATGCAAATAAACACAGAAAGACCGATTTATACGCTTTTATACATGCATGAACTTTTATGACCAAATTATAGTGCCATCATGGATATAACCTACATCAGCTTATGTACAGGTGAGCAAATATAGTAATTTACAGTAGTTGTTTTGCAATATCCATATCAAGGGAGGGGGTAACAGAGAACAGTATTGTTGTACGTTTGTGAAACTGCTGACAGTTGAGAACAAGCCTTAAAGCAATAGGTGACTGAAGGGGGAAAAAAATGAAAGAAATTAAAGACGAAAAATTCCATTAAACTACAACAAAGATAAACAAACATAATGAACATTTTTTATTGTGAAACACAATAGTAATGTTTGGATTATTGGAAGATTTTTTTTAATCCTTTTGTTTTTTCGCTATTCAAAAAATAAATGCCGTATTGACCTAAAACAAAAGCTGGAGTGATAGAGAGATTTTGAAGCAGAGAAAACATACGGTTCCCAACAAACACCACAGGAGGTTAACTTTAGTCGCCTCCTGTTGAATAAGGGTAAAAATATTCACTCTCAGTAGAATATATTGTTCTTCCCTGTTTGTAGAGTAGATTGTTTTATGTTTTAGAATTTAAAATGTACAATTTTATTTATTGTTTTATTTTTTGATTGAATAAAGGAAAAAGAAAGAGAGGTCGAAAAGGAGTTATTTGAATTGGCGGTAATTGCAGCTAAGCGACGGTCACTTGGGAACATTAAATTTATTGGGGAACTGTTTAAAATCAAGATGTTAACGGAACACATTATGCATAGCTGTATCATGCAATTGCTGAAGGCTGCTGATGATGAGTCTTTGGAATGCATGAGCAAATTATTAAGCACCATTGGAAAGGAGCTGGATCATGATAAAGCAAGGGTAATTGTCCTTTTTAACTTTATACTCTTATACTTTAATATCACTATTATTATTTTTATATGTTTACATTATAGTAATGATATTTTTAAGTTTACCACTGGTTAATTGCTTGTTTAATTTTAAATATATTTTTATATTTTGTGTCTTGCAAGACGGTGCTTCTGTAATTCAAAACTACTTTAATATAAAAATGTTAAAACATTGCTTTGGCTTTGAGTAACTAAGTAAATAGTCCATTTGTCTAGTGTGCAGTATGGCCCAATTGCATGTTTAAGAACGCAGTATGCTATTTGGAAAAGAATAGTGAATGGTCTTCCATTGTACTTGCCCAATCACCACCAGAAGGAACCCACTGGTAATAAGCTCAAATTACAACTGCTGTGCCAACAGCTCCAACATAAACATATGTGTGGTTCTGATGACATTTTTTCTTGCAGACGTTTTTATTTAAAAACCATCTAAATTCAGTATTTTTAATTTTTTCGTAGTTCCGAATGGATCAGTACTTCACACAAGTGGATAAGATAGTTAAAAGTAGAAAGAATAACAATCGCATACGATTCATGTTGCGAGATGTCCTTGAGCTTCGTGAGGTAAGTGTTTTGTGTATTAGAATAAGTCCTTTTACAAGATGTTGATGTCTTTGAAATATGTGAAGGTGTGTATATGCCATTGTTGAGTATTACACTATCCACTGAATTTCTCTAATAGAAGTGTTGAATTTTACACAAAAAAAAAATGAAATATCTTGTATGAGAAGTTACAATAAACAAAACCGAAATTCAATAAAGGGTCGTTTTCACAAGTGTATAAACAGTACACTTTTTCGGTACCCCTCCGAAAGTGTAAAAAAAAAAAAAATGTTTGTAAAGTCAAGTAAAGCAATGTACTTGGTTGCTTAAAAATGAATATTATATTATATTTTACATATTGCATGTTATTTTGTAATTTTTATGCATATGTTAAGGTGTACAGATTTGTCTACCACCTCTCCCCAACCCCCACCCCCGCATATTGTTTGTACACTTGTGAAAATGTTGATAATGTTGAACGACCCGTAAATATAAGTATTATTTATTAAGAATTGTACTGGAAGTTTCTGTTCATAATATAAGTTAATAATAATACTGTATTTTCATTAACATTTTATTTTTTTTTTTAGAACAATTGGGTGCCAAGAAGGGAAGATAACAAACCAAAAACTATTGACCAGATTCACCAAGAAGCGCGGGAAGAAGAAGTAATGAAAAAGGTAGAAGCTGTACAGGCTCAAGCTGCCAGGAAAGCAAACAGAGGTAAAGGTTTTATAGCACATGTCATTAAGTTGAAGGCTTTTTTCCTGGTCATTGAATCAAACACCTGTAAAACACATACTCCTTGGTGGCGAAATCATTATATTGTAGCTTGTAATCGGTGCATTTAAAAATGAGCTTACCAGTTGACCATTTTACTCATGAGTGGAGAAAGACAACACACACCTGTAGGTGACTTACCCAACAACAAAAGTGAAATGCACAGCAAGGGCTCAAACCTCTTGACCTAAAGATTGAGATCCTGAATCACAACCACTGCACCAATTGCTCCCCATACGTATGTTTTGTGCATTTTAATGTAGTTTCCATTTAATACTTGTACAGGTCGCAATGACCGAGGGGGATTAACTCAAATCGAAGATGGAGAATGGAATGTCGTTGCTCAACGTAGTGGGGGACGACCTCAGCAGGTTGATCCTAACAAATTCAAAGTAACAAAGGTAAACATTAAACTCAAAATCGTTTGTGTGATTATTTTGTTGTCAATTTTTTTTTGTAATTTTCAGGTTTTCACTTGATTGAATTTTCAATCCAGTATGATTAAAATTTTGTTGAAGCCGACTGATCGCCAGATTGTGTCTAGGCTTTATAGAATCATCTGAAAGGTCAAATTCCCAAGGTCAAATTGCCATGTGGAATTTGGAACTACTATATACTCCAGGTCCACTGTCATTGGATCCAATCCACAAGCTACATCTTTTTAAATAAATGATAGAATCAAGTGCAAAAACAGCCAACAATTTTCAGTTACTATCTCGGCCAATTTTTTAAAGCCCTTTAGTTTTCTTAACCAGTACCAGTTTTTTCATGTTTTTTTTTTTAAATAATTTTCTTTTCAAAAATATCTTTTAAAAAAACATTTTCATTAAAATCCAACTGGATGTGTAAAATTTATTGTATTTCTGCAATTTTAGCCGCCTGTTGATGACAATGTGCAATTGGGACCTGGTGGTAGACCAGGTTCTTTTGGTGGTTGGGGGCGTGGAGCAAGTGGGGGTGCTAAGCAGTCAAGTAGTTCTCAAGAAAGGCCTTCAAGTCCTGCTACTAACAGATTCTCTGCACTATCCGATGACAGGCGCCTGCCAACTGGGGGAAGGTATGTTGAGTAGTTAAAACAAGTACAACACTATTGAGTGTATTGTTTGAAGGATTGCATGGCGAAGTAATACTATATACAGTAGAAACCCTCATTTACGAACCCCGATTTAACGAATTCCCGATTTTACGAACGTAATATAAAGGTGATGACGTCATAAAAATTGAAGCGAAAGATTTAAAAAAAAAAAAATCCGCTCGAATTGTAACTGTTATTAGCATGCATACAACACAACACACCATACTATACAGTACTATGTAATTCTCAAGTGAAGGAGGCCCTCTAACGGGCCTCTTCAAAGTCAGTGTTTTTATGGCTTCACACATGTGCATCAACAAATTTTACTTTTCTTTCAAACATCGTTTTCAGCTTTAAAATTCAACATAGTGCTTGATTGTTTTATTGAATAATCAATATATATATATAATAAACAAGTATCTATGGAAGTTGTGTTGGAGTAAAATCCACAATCTAGGTATTTAAGAAGGTAAAAATGTCCGATAAAAACAAATTTGTGTAGGGCCTAGAGTGGGATCAGAATGCTTAGAAGCTGCCTACTGTAGGCCTAGGCCCCCTCAGACTTAGCTGCGTAAGCCTGTAGGCCTAGCCTAGGCCAGTGTAAGTAGTACCAGTGCAAATATATAGGAATTTGGGTCAACCCCGATTTTACGAATACCCAAATTTATGAACAGCTCTGGGCCCGTGCCGTATGTAAATGAGGGGTTCTACTGTACTAATGCTTGCGGTACACCACGTAGGTAGTTCCGAAAAGAACTGTTGTTGTTGGTTGACAATATCTCGACGTTTTGATTGAGTTGCATCAATAGTCTTCAGGAGCATAATATCTGCAGAAGATTAAAACATGACTTAGCATGGGAACATGTATTCATTTTCAATACTTGCACTTCAAAAAATGTGCATTGCTTGCTGTGCTATTGATAAGGTGGTAGTCATTGAATGCCTTGGCTATGAGAAGCTTTTCCATTTTTTTATACCCTAAACATAACAAATTTGTCAAGAGGGGTTGTAAATATTTATCTTGTCATTGTAAAAACAAAGACCAGTCACATTCTTTAATTATTTTGTAGAAGTATGACTTCCAGTCGCGACCGTGACAGGGACCGAAGTGGTCGAGGTTCACAGACAAAGCGAGGGTCAAGAGAAAGAGATGATCGACAAGGCCGTGATAGAGATAGACAAGCAGCTATTGATCAGGTCAGGAGGATATCAGCATCGCAAGAACGCATTAGAGACAGAGGTATACTTATTAACATAACTATTAATTTATATTGGTGGAGTATGTAAAATATTGGGCTAGCAAAGAGTAGGTGTAAAAAAATTTAACACAAGTGCTATGTCTACCTTGTTTATGTGGAGCTTTCCGTAAACAAACTCCAAATCCAGATTCTCTCTTGTGTCTACAGCAAAGTTAATTGAATGTACGTATATACAAATTTAGGTTAAGTTATTTGACATGCAGTATGTTATAGAATGCATTAAATTGTTACTTTTTTTGTAACAGTTCAAGTCAAGGTAGTAGAGCCACCTCCAGCACAGCCAGCAAGTGAGGAACTACCAGACCCTGAAATGAAGAAGAAATCCAAATCAACTCTTGAAGAATATATGCACCTTAAAGACAAAAAGGTAAAATAAAATTATGTTGCATTTTTATTATAAACCTCTAGATATTGTTTTTCTTTAGTTATTTTATTTTAATTTATTTTATATTTTATTTAATTCCAGGCAAAATCAATACAAAATACAATAAAAATTCAGACGACAAAAACAAAAGCCTGATAATTACCTTAATGCGAACCTAATCACTATTTAAAAGGTTCTCCAGTATATTGGCTGTACTTTTATTTGTGCTTGCTTAAAGAACAATATATTTCAATTTATTTCATGTTTCATGTTACAATAATATTAAACCACCAAATATATTTTTTAATTAGATATTTGTTGCTATTTGATTTGTGAATGTTTTTTGCCAATCAGTTGTTGTCACAATAGCATTAGACCCTCTAGGATCTAAATAAGTTAAAAGCTTTTTCAACTGTGGTTTACAATTACTGATGTAAAATGAAGCTTTACAAATTCAGATAGAGTGCAAAGTCCAGGAAATCCTCAGCTGTCTTAACTAAGGACCAAATTACTCCAAATTATGTATGCATAGACTGTAGGATTCATGGGTTTAGTGCTAACTCAGCATTTTGCATCTGTGACTACATCTTTTCTCATTACTCTCTTATTTTTATTGTTCACTGTGTAGGAAGCCATTCAATGTGTGAAAGAACTTGAGAGTCCAAGTAAAATGCACCTGTTTGTTCATGTTGCCATTGAGGAAACTCTTGAGCGAACAGACCAAGCAAGGAAAGATGCTGGGGAGCTATTAAATGAATTAGTTAATGGCAAACTCATCACTACTGCGAGCTATAACAAAGGGTGAGTTGGTACCAGTCCAAAATGGCTTACCTGATACTTTTTCTCTATTTGTCAGCATTGATCCACCTTTATTTGAAAAGAAATATAAATGCAACATCCATTGGAAGTAGCATCAGGAAATTATAATTTTCAAGCTATCAAAATTTCTCTGTAACGTGTTGCAGATCAATACCAAGATAAAACTTTATTGTTGTAATGCATTACAGTTGAGATATAGCTACTAAAGAGTCAAACCAGGCCCATCTCAAGCGGAGGCTACAGTGAGGCAGTTAAAATGCAAACTAAGGCCAATCCAGTGTCAATCTTGGTACCTTGCCTGCAGTTTGAGTAAGAGAGATTTTAAGCTAGGCGCTATTATTGATATGTAATGCATACCTTTTGGGAAAAGGTCAACTGAATCATTTTACACTTACTGTTCATTGTTATGCAATCTGCATCAGATGCAATTCAAAGTATAAATGTTGATGTTTGTTTGGTGGCAATATGACTTTGTTTCTTTGTTTTAACAGATTTGAAGGTATACTAGAGTTTGCTGAGGATATGGCCATTGATATTCCCTTGATCTGGAAGTACTTAGCACAAATTATATCTCCAGCCATTTCTGGAGGCTCTATGAATTTGCAGAACTTGGTCTCTTTGTTGGAACCAATCAAAGCTATAGGAAAATCAGGCCACCTATTAGCTGAAGTACTTAAGGCTCAAGTTAAAGAAGTTGTAAGTCATTTTACTATTTATTTTTCAATGTTTCAACATGTTAATTCAATATATTTTGAACATAATTGTTAACAAAGAACAATTCAACAGTTTTTTTGTCCAGACGCAAACAGGCAAATATGGTAGACAAAACATGAAAGCAGGACTCTGCAAGGACTGTGGTTCCTATGCAAGCAGTATTTTATTTATACAAAGATGTAATACACTACAGCACTGTAGTACTAATTTTAATATCTTTGATGGCAAATAGGATAACAGTTGTGTTCAATCTTATTGTAACAAACACACTTGCATAACATACATAAAACAATCTGCTTGATGTCCATAGTCATCCAAATAATATAATTCTCTATTTCAGGGTGCTGCACTTGTTTCTGAAAAATGGGCTGCATCTGGACTGCAACTACAGCAATTTTTAAATCCAGGTGAAGATGTGAAAGATTTTATTGAACGAAGGGTAAGTTTTGAGCATCTGGTGCTAGATTTATCAAACTAGAAATCCATTTTTTTGCTTAAGTGAGATTTATCAATATGGATTAGCTTTTAAATGTCGATTGTACGCATGCGCCATCTAAGACGACTTTTACACTAAGATTTTGCTAAGATGATAAATCAGATATTTGCTTAGAGGCATCTTATGTTTTTAAGTAATGTTGAAATAACATTATCAGGTAATGATCATTGATATTTCTGTTGCTGGTAAATTTTCATGCATCACTGATTGATTCTGTTATCTAATTACAGGATTTAGGTTTTCTTCAAAGTGCGCCTCCTACCTCATCTAGTGGTATGAATCTAGATACAATGCAAACAGAACTGAAGTATCTCCTCAAAGATGCAAGTAATGAAGAAGTCTTTCAGTGGATTGATGTGAGTTGTAACATCCTTCATTAAGAAATAACCATGCAAGTACAAATGAAATATAGGATTACATAATAATTTAAAAGTTAAAAAAGAAAATGTTTGAAATTCCTAACAATCATAGTACTGAAGTTGCATTTTATCTATCTAGCCAAATGTTGTAAATTAGTTTTTCAGCAGAAACAATGCCTCAAGTACATTATAAATGAAATTTCAAAACAATCTACATAAAAATGGACATTCATTTGGTTGAATACTTTTTGTGGCAGCTAATACCTACTGTTGACCAAGTTTTGAAAACTGAACTTCAAAATGACTACATATGATAGTTTGCTCATTGTTGTCTTCAATTTGTTACATAATGTGGACGATGTTTATTTTATCATAATTTGTGAAATTTTCTTGGGTTTTTATTCATACAGAGGCATTTTACAAAGCAGAAAACATTAGAAAATGATTTTATTCGTGCACTGACGACAGCTGTTTGTGAAAGTGCAATTCATGGTAAGATTCAATTCTTTTACTTTTTATTTTGTGAATACTTAACCTGTATAATCCAGCCAAAATTTGTGAATATTCCTTTAAATAGATTTGTAGTGATTTGTGTAGCATTTGCCCTTTTCCATGACCATGCTCTTGACTAAACAGACATTTCCATCTCGGACATTAAAATTGACCTCTTTCCCCAAACCCACTACTTCCCTTTCTGTATTTATCCATTTATAAAGTTCATTTGATATTATGTAAATATTGTCTGTATTTTAAGCAGATGTTAAATCATTTTTGCCTTTCAAGCATTATAATATAAAATCTTGGTATATTATAGTAACAGTAATTGATTGAAGTAAACAAGAATATAACCATTGATGCCTACGCTCTATAATGGTCAATGGTGATGCATTAAGCCACTTAAAAACTACAAAAAATTAATGATGAACAGACACAAACAGAAAGGGGAGGAATAAGTTGCAGACCCCCGATCTTCAAATGGCATCGCCATCACTACCGTCCGTGAACCTGCAGGTATTTTGGCGTCAGAATGCTGGACTCTGGTAGCTTTAATGATTAATATTTCCAATGATTCCTTTCGTATTTTCAGGGGAAGGGCCAGCCAGCCGAGGAGACAGTGAACTATTAAAAAAAAGAGCTCCTCTACTGCAGAAGTATATTGACAGTAAAGACAATCGGGAGCTGCAGGCACTGTTTGCTGTCCAATCTCTCAACAACAGTTTAGCAAACCCACCAGGTAAAGCCATTTATGCCAATGGTTTTTGAAATTTATTGTGTATTTTTTTTTTTGTATAAAGTCCCAAAGGTCGATCAAAAAATCACGAAAAAAAAAAAAAAATTATATATATATATATATATATATATATGAATTTCAAACGCAGCTTTTGTATTCCTTATAAAATTATGACCGTAGTGGTGTAATGTTCCTACCTGATGCATAGTTTGTAATGAGGGTAGGGTGTAAAATTCCTAGTACCTTCATGAAGTAACGCCCCTACCTGAAGATGGATAGTTCTTCCAGACATAATATTTGTTATGTCTTTTATTTTGTACTGAATTGTTTTGGGCTGATAATAGCCTTTGCATGCTGCAATAAAAGATTGGAATTTGCTGTGATCCACTTCCCCAGATGTTGCATAACATACCTTAAAACTAAAGAATATAGATAGAGGAAGAACGAGCAGCTAGCGTATATTATCATGTGAGCCAGGCCTGGAGACCTGCCACCATGAAATTACAGTAAAGTCGCACGGCGTATATTTGAGTTATGAGGCAAAATACATAGAAACCTCATATATGGACTGAAGATTTAAGCCCATTGGGCTTCTATTGGAGCTTTTACGGTACTTAAAATGGATCATAACTGGTAAACAAAGTAAAGTGCTTTAATGGTACTAATGCGCTATCTTTGCTACAGCAAATATTGGCATAATGTAGCATTCAATTTTTATAAAATCCTAAAGAGTCTTGCGACAAAAATTTATTTGGCAACTTAATTTTAGCAACCCAATTTTTGGGGTTGCGACCCATAGATTGAGAACCGCTGTTGTACAGTATACTGCTGCTACTAATTTAATAGATCACTTGTACCAAATTCAAATGTGAAATATGAAACGTTTTACACATTTCTTTGTTTGCAGGTCTGTTGCGCATTTTGTTTGATGTTCTGTATGATGAAGATGTGATTTGTGAAGAAACTTTTTACAGTTGGCATGCTAATACGGATCCACGTGAATCAGAAGGCAAGGGTGTTGCATTGAAATCCGTCACATCATTCTTCACATGGTTACGAGAGGCAGAGCCGGATGATGATGATGAACCAGAAAAACAATAAACAATAAAACAATGATGATAAATATATTAATTATAAAGACACATTTATGCACTATAAGAGTAAGTTATAAATCTGAATCAACAGTTACTTGATAGTCATTATGAGTTGGTGAACCCGCTCAATATTGATGACCTTTGAACTTGTGAACGAGTAGGTTGTTCACCAATCCAGGATCTCTTCACACAGGTGTATGTATTTTTATTTTTTTTTTGGATATCAACATAGCAGACTAGTTGATTTCTTCCAGTTCTACCTATCTGTCTACAATGGAGCATAATATTTCAGTTAAGTTGCATTTTGTCATTATGTTATGCTCTTAGTAAAAACAATAACATGCTTCCATTTGACAAGAAAACACAGAAAGTATAAAAAATAAGAAAAAAAAAACACGAATTTTTGTTGTTTATTATCAAACATGAAATGTTATAGTGGTTGATGTATGTGGGTGGGTAATTTTGCTTATACTGCCGTAGGTGGTGGAATAATTTTTTATTGTATATGGCCACAGCAAATTCATAATGAACAATTAATTTTTTGACATATCTTTTGTTAACTACATATTGTATTATTTCAAAGTAAAATTGTCAAATTTATTTGTGACTGGTAATAAAGAATATTTAATTTTTGATATTAGGTAAATTTTTATGACAATAATGGTAATGTGAAGCAATTAATGGAACTAGCTAAGTTCTTATGTGAATACACAATTAATGGAACTTACTATAGCTCCCAATGTGAATGGAACTATGTACGAATACAAGATGATTCATGGCTGCTGTACAATATTTAAGAAAAAAAATATAAAAAAAAAAAACTTATTTAAACCATTGTTTGTAGTTCATTTTTATCAGAGTTAAGGCCTGTTTATACTTCAACGATAACGATAAAAAAGCTAAAAAGCGATTGTTCATATAGAAAAAAGAAATGAGAAATTTTTACACTAGGACGATTTGATAACGATTTATCGTGTATACGATAATAAAGTATTTTAACAAATCAAATCAGATGACATCATAATCATGGAAAAATTATAAAATCATTGCTACTACTACGATTTTAATGTTTTCCCATGATTATGACGTCATCTGATTTGATTTGTCAAAATGTCGTTATCGCATAACTGATAAATAGTTATCGAATCATTATAGTGTAAAAACTTCTTATTTCTTTTATTTTCTATATGAACAATTGCTTTTTAGCTTTTTATCGTTATCGTTGAAGTATAAACAGGCCTTTAAGGTGTCAAGTTTCCATAAGAAGTAAAACTAAATCCTGCAAATACGGATGAAGATTTTAATGGAAGATTTGTTCACACTATTAAATTGTCTGACAAAAAAACTATTATATGCCCATATATAGTCATGATGTGATGTGATGTGATGATCATATTTAGGCATATCATATGTTTTTGTCAAATAAAATCTGGTAGTCTGGACAGGCCTTTATTTGTCTCAACATTACCCAAAAAACAAGCTCTTGAATCTGTGATATAATAAAACAATAATAAACATCAGCTGTGTGCAAGTGATCTAAGAAACTACAGATTAAAATTCTATGAATGCTTAGGACATTATTTCACTAGGGTGCAAGTGAATGATTGGAAAGCAATGGGATAGAAACAAGATTGTATGATAATGTATCAGACAGTGGCGTAGGGGGCCCTGATGGGGGCGCGAAGGTGAAGTCGGGGCTCGATCAGTTCAGGGGCGCTAATTCGCAAAATATGGTGATTTTAGGGGATTTTTAACTACTTGACCGTGATTTTTTAGCCCACTCTCTGAGAGAGAGGGCTTATTTGATGATTCTGAGCGAATTTTGAAGTCATTTGTTTGTGACGCGATTAGGCCGATCTTGCAATAATATGGAAGATAAGGCCTGGGGAATTTAAAGTATAAAGAGTTTTTGAGAAAATATTGTCGGGAAATATGTGAAAAAGTATGTTTTTATTTCATATTTCTTAACACTAAGATGGGTTTCCTGTGAAAGCGTGTTCGTCATTGATCAGATTGCAAATCGGCTGTATATTCCACATTGTGATTATCAACCAATCACGGCCTGGAATGGTAAGCTTTGCGGCTAATAAATGCGTCTGCACGAGTCTAGTTGGTAGCGAAGAATAAGCCGTTTTGTGGTGCTTGCAAGGTCTCTCCTCTGAGAGATAAACAATAATGTACTGAATGCAGGCTGGCCTAGAGCTACAGGAAGACGAACTATAGGCTGGCTGGGTAGTAGGCCTACGTGTGTGTAATAGATCAGATAACAGGAAATGTAGGCTACAAGTTGCTTTTATGTGTATTAAACCACATAATATTCAAATTGGTTAGTAGCGATGAGTGTATGTGTGCAACACATTTCGTGTCAATGTACTGTAATGCAGGCTGGCCTGACGAAGACGAATAGGCTGGCTGGGTACGTACGTGTGTGTATAGGCCTATGCCCTAGTCTAGATCGGATACTACAGGAAATAAATGTAGGCTACAAGTTGCTTTTATGTGTATTAAACCACACATTCAAATCAGTCAGTAGCGATGAGTGTAACTTAAGTAAGTAACTTTATTGCTTCTCTTTTATAACAGAGGCACAGCCATAAAGACGTGCAACAATAACATAATCAGTAAAAACTTAATTACTGTGATAAAATATAGTAAGAAAATACTGCGGTAGAACGAAATATAAATTTAAAAAAAGGGATTACAAAAATAGTAATAGAGATAAAAATAAATACTAATACTAATAATATAAGTAAGTTGGTTAATACATCACTTATACAC
>NW_022728504.1:774957-788592 GCF_011630105.1 Anneissia japonica | reverse complement strand
CCAACTCAGTTTTTCTTTAAGCGTAAAGAGAGCCCTAAATAATAATCTTGACCAGCGGTGTTCTTCCATATTTTTTAGTCTATAAAAGTAAGTTAATAATCTTTCTGATTGAATAGATTCAATTGTTTACCAGCCAAGTTCACCATATAAGGCTTCCTTTGCGACATATCTGGGTGCTTTTAATAGGTATCTGGCCATTTGGTATTGTAAATTTTCAATTTTGTCAATAGATGTTTTGTTATTGCAAAACCATATACTGCTTGCATAATTTATAGTTGGTATTCCAATCGCTTTCCAAAGAATATCCCCATAATATACGGTATTCTGTTAAAATGTTCCTGTCCATTAATAATAGATTTTATATACTATATTACTCTATTTCCCTTTTTAACTATTTCATCTATGGGACAGGTATCTTTTATTTTTCTAGATATAAACATTCCCAAATATTTATAATTATTAGTTTCATTAATGAAATTATTACCAATTGGCCATTTCCTATATATATTAAAGCGTTGCCCAGTTACAATGACATTGGACTTATCAAAATTAAAAATCATTTTCCATTTTGTAGCAAAATCATTTGCCGCATTCAAAAGTAATTCTAAATCTTGCTCACTATCTCCAATTAAAATAATATCGTCTGCTCAGAATAAACTGCCGATTTTTACATCAAAAATATTTATACCTAAACCTCTTTCCTTAATAATTTTATTGAGCTCATTAATGTATATGGTGAATAGAATTGGAGATAGTGGGCAACCTTGTTTTACACCTTCGTCAATATTAAAAACATCTGTTTCATGGTCACCAAATGAAACCTTTCCTTTTACATCTTTATATAAGTTTTTAATGATGTTCAATAGTTTACCTTTAATGCCTATATTGTTTATTGCATAAAAGAGTATGTACAGCACATTTCGTGTTGATGACGAGGACGTTGCCGTTAGATACCGGTACATGATAGCAGGGTCCCACATGGAATTTTTATTCTATTGAGACAGTAACTTTTCAGCATTGCTCTAAGATGATTTTCCTTTTTACATATGAATTTTTTAGCTTTTCGTACTCTACACTTGGCTATCCGAAGCCAACCACATAGGCCTAGGTACGTAATATATTAGATCAGATGTTCATTACATAAAATGTAGGCCGACAGTCGTATTTAATGGGGGAGGAGCGGATTTCTTTTTTCGCGATTTACCATGGGATGGCTACTGAGGCATGATTAAAAGTGCCTTTCATTTTCAATGGATTACATTCGATGGATAGCCCAGTAATGAGATATTTTGTTTAGATCTCACAGCGTGTTCCATGTACCTCCTCCATTTATTTATTAAAACATTGCCTATAATCTAGTAATGTACTAGTATATTATTTAATCTAGTAATGTATATATTTAAAAACATATTGGGCAAATATTCATACTACTTAATACTGTACAGGTGTCATATACGTATGTATGTATGTGTATGTATGTATATATATATATATATATATATGTACTGTATATGTATATATATATATGTATATATGTATATATATGTATATATATGTATATTTATATATGTATATGTATAGATATATATATAGATACTATGTATATATATGTATGTATATATATGTATATGTATATATATATATGTATGTATATATATATATATATATATATATGTATGTGTACGTATATATATATGTATGTATATGTATATATGTATGTATGTATATATGTATGTATATGTGTGTAGCGGGTGACCATTACTTGAATTAAGCGAATCCGCCACTTAATTCGTCGTGGGGGCTCGGGTTCCAGTTACGCGCAGGCTCAGTCGGTAGATGTTTACATATATGGCCACAAATAAAACAAGAGGAACCTTTTCTAGTTATATACTTAATAATGATTTATCGGGCAATGGATAAATTGTATATGTATGTATATATATGTATATGTATATATATATGTATGTATATATATATATGTATGTGTACGTATATATATGTATATATGAATGTATGTATATATGTATGTATATGTATATATGTGTATATATGTATATATATATATGTATATATATATATTTATATATACGTATATATGTATATATATATTTATATATATATATATGTGTATATATATAATGTGTGTATGTATGTGTATACACATATATATACACACATACATATATATACATATATAAATATGTACATATACATATATACACATACTGTACATATATACATATATACATATATATATATACATATAAACATACATACATCAAGATCTGACGTCAGCCAAGAAGTTATAACTCCTTGACTAGAAAGTATTGGTTGGTCACATGGTCATATATTTATATAGCGCCTTTCACAGAAAACCGTTTCAAGGCGCTTTTGAAGCCACAAGAAACAAAGACAAAAGAACGCGAAGGGATTGGGGCTGTGCGCACACTCCCGATTTTGAGATAGCGTCGCCATCACTACTGTGTACACGCAGCTACCTCGGCATAAGTTTGCTGGGCTTCGGTAGCTTCAACCAAGGATAAGCCTATGGCTCCCCTATCGTGCACTGCTAAGTTGGCAGCGCTACCTCAAGTAGGGAGGTACGACTTTTCAGGGGAAGTAAGTGACGGTCAGGCGTCGCTTAAAATTTCTCTGAAGTGATCTTACAGTGTGTATCCCCCAGAAATTTAGGAGTTTTAAAGGCTTATATAAATGATTTTAGAGTAAAAATAAGTAAAAAATATATACTGTACAAGTTTTTCCTTCTACCCAACGGGTAGGCCAGCTCTCCCCGACGTGGGACCTAGCGCCATCCCGTTTCAAATGTCTTCCTAAATTATGACTTTATGCACCCTTTTCACCACTTGAGTGATTAGGGGTTCCAGGTCTGATCCTCTGGTTGTTAAGGTAATTAAAAAATAAACTCTTTGACGTGACAAACCAATGTGTTTCCCTCCATTTCAGCTCTGGCTAAACGCACAAGATGAGTAGTGCCAAAGTGCGAGGCAGCGAGTCATGCGAGCCAATGTGCGAGTCTTTTTTTCAGGTTATCCAGTTTTGCAAACACGTAAGCCTATCCTATATTCTTTGGCTTAGTAGATGCAAATGAATAACACACCGGGGAGCTTTGCCTGTGTAGTCCAGTCATGCGCAGCACTTATACTTTTTAATTTTTTGAATCGTCGATCCGAAAGTATGCAGCGCTGATATGTTGTTAAAATACAGATATACAGATACATACATACAGATATATTTATATATATATATATATATATATATATATATATATTGCCTTGGTAATTTTATATATACTGTATTTATTTATATATCTATTTATTTGTATATTCATTTATATATTTATTATATATTTATTTATATATTTTTTTTATATACTTATTTGTATATATATATTTATTTATTTATATATAACTGTATTTATATATTTATTACTTATATATGTGTTTGTATATTTATTTGTGTATTTATATATATATATATTTATTGTATGTTTATATATTTATTTATATAATTATTTAACATTTTTTATATTGTTTGTATATTTATGTATATATATTCGTATGTTTATATATTTTTTATATTTATATATATATATATTTTTATATTTATATATATATTTATATATATTAATATATTTATTAATATATAAATAAATATATAAACAAATATATAAATACATTTTAAATAATTATATAAATATATAAACATATAAATATATATAAATACATATACAAATATATATATATCTGTATGTATCTGTATATCTGTATTTTAACAACATCTCTATCAGCGCTGCATACTTTCGGATCGACGATTCGAAAAAGTAACCAAGTCCAAAAGTGTATGTACTGCGCATGACTGGACTACACAGGCAAAGCTCCCCAGTGTGAAAAAAAAAAAGGATTTAAAATGTATGGATCGCTGGTTCGCATGACTCGCTGGCTCACGACCCAACATCACGCAGTAGCTAGGCCATGGATTTACCTTGATCCTAGGACTAGAGCATTAGCTCGTTTGTCCCTCCAGAGTCATCATAACGAACTCTTCCGAAACAAATGGGCGAAACTTGAGATGGTGGTCAGACCAATATTTTGCTATGCCAGACTTGAATTAATTAACAGTTGCAGCAGTTACAACATCTTGAAGTAGTGAATTCCAATCATTAACTACGCGAACCGCATATGCTCTTTTCCTCACATAAACATTTGGTTTAGATTTATAGACTTTTAAAGAGTGTCCCCTAGTTTTATGGAATATAGATCTTTGAAAGAGCTTTCCCTCTTCAATCCTATCAATATTTTTAAAAATTTTAAACGTTTGAATTAAATCAGCCCTTTTCTTTATAAACACTAAAGTAGGCACGTCCAATATTCTCAACCTCTCCTCATAAGACCTCCTTCTTAATTCAGACACAAGCCTTGTAGAACGTTGCTGAACTTTTTCTAAACGATTAATGTCTTTCTGATAAAGTGGTATCCATGAACCATACTCCATTTTAGGTCTAATCATAGACTTGTATAAATACATATAACTACTACTATCGAGATACTTAAAAGACCTATTAATCTTTCCCAAAATCTTATTTGCAAATCTTGCAACTTTAGTAGCATGAGCAGAAAAATCTAATTTATTATCTATCAAAATTCCTAAATCATTTTCTTGTGTAACACACTCAATGCTAACTTTAGAAGCTCCTTCACCGATATGCCGGATTCTTAGAACCAAAATGAATAATACTACATTTGGTCAAATTAAAGGGTAACTGCCACTCCTCATACCATCTGAACATTGCATCAACATCAGACTGAAGCAAATCTCTTTCCAAATCGGACTAATTCACTCGAAACAAGTTTGTGTCATCGGCAAAAAGCCTGATATCAGAATGCAAAATTACATCTGGTAAATCATTTATAAAAATGACAAATAATAATGGCCCTAGGACACTGCCTTGGGGCACTCCGCTAATAACATCACGCCATTCAGACTTTTTCGCATCAACCATAACCCTTTGCTTTCTATCACTCAAAAAAGCCTCAATCCATCTTAACAAATCACCGACAAATCCATAAGACCTCAATTTAGATAACAATCTTCTATGTGATACCTTATCAAAGGCCTTTTGAAAATCAAAATAAACACAGTCAAAAGAAAGACCCTTGTCCAACCAGACCGACCATTTATTTATTTATTATGTTATGCATTACTTACCAGTACGGAAGCCATGCTGTTTATCTATAATTAATCTGCAAGTTTCCAAATGGTTATATATCTTATCCTTTACAAATTTCTCCATAGTCTTTCCATAGAGAAAATAGAACAGAACAAAATAGTGACTACTCCACCGATTGTCTCTGCAGTTTCCTTTAAAACCCTCGAATTAATCATATCTGGACCCGAAGATTTACTTATGTCTAATCGCTTCAAGTATTGGATAACTTCCTTTAGCTCAAATAGAACTGAATCAATCACTACATCTGTCCTAATTTCGTCAATTTACAGGTTGTCCATAATCCTCATCGGTAAAAACTTTCACAAAAGCCTTATTAAAAATTTTTGCTTTCATTTTACTGGAGGACACAAGAACATTATTTTTATCCTTCAAATCAGGTACACTTTGTTTTAATTTAGATTTGCTTTTTATATACTTCCAGAAAGCAAGGAAGCTTATAGTGACCTTCCAGATGTTCAGATGAGGAGATCCAGGATCTCGTCATCTGACCATTTTTTCTAAATGATGTACACATAACGAGATCCAGGATCTCGTCATCTAATCATCTCTTTTAAAGGATGTACATATGACGAGATCCAGGATCTCGTCATCTAATCATCTCTTTTAAAGGATGTACACATGGCGAGAACCAGGATCTCGTCATCTGATCATCTCTTCTAAAGCATGTACGCATGACGAGATCCCGGGATCTCGTCATCTAATCATCTCTTCTAAAGGATGTACACATGACGAGATGCAGGATCTAATCATCTGATCATCTCTCCTAAAGGATGTATACATGACCAGATCCAGGAGCTTGTCATCTGATCATCTCTGATCTAAAGGATGTACACTACACATGACTAGATCCATGATTTCAACATGTCTACATCATGTAGAATAGATAATCAGATGACAAGATCCTGGATCTTGTCATCTGACCATCTATTCTACAGGATGTAGACATGATGAGATCCGGGATCTCGTCATCTAATCATCTCTTCTAAAGGATGTACACATGACAAGATCCATTATCTCGTAATCTAATCATCTCTTCTAAAGGATGCAGACATGACGAGATCCATCCGTTTTTGGATTTCTTCTAATTTCTCATGGTGACCTAGATTAAAAGGTAGCTAAGATGAATTTCCTACTCCATAATATTACGAACAAGACCCTTGTAAATTTTGGGAATATATTTGTAGGGTTCTTGCATTTTTCAATCCCGATAAATCAAAAAATGCAGGAAGCATTGTTTAAAACATAAACATGAATATTCCAAATTAATTCATTATTAAAGTTACACCAAGACATTTTACATAATCAACGCTTGAAATTGCAACATAACAAATAAAAATATGTAATAGCATTGTGTTCATGTTAGATCTTTAGAGAAAGAGTATGCAACATTTATTAAAGTTAATGGGAAGCTTTATTTCTCATTTTCACAAAATCCTTCCATGACCCCTCATCTCTCCTATTCTGATAAACATTCCAAGCTTTATGTTTCATTTTAATTACTTCTTCAACTTCCTTCTTCATCCATTGCTTTCTTTTACTAGCATATTTTCTCACAAGCGGTATAAATTTAGAAATACCTTCCTGAAGGGAATTCTCAATCACCATTGCTAACTCATTTGATGTCAACTTGCTCCAAGTTTAAATCCTGCAAATAATTCATCATAGCTGCATAATCACCCTTATAAACATTTCGTAACATCGGTGTTTCTTCAACCTGAATTAAACAAACTATCTTGAAGGTGAAAACAACATGATCACTGAGACCTAGAGCCGGTATATAACATAAGTCCTTATAAAGGACTCCTCCATTGAGAAAATTAAATCAAGAACACTTGGCTCTGATCTCCTTGACGAAATCTTGTTGGTGCCGTACAATGTTGAATCCAAAACAAATCCTCAATGCATCAAGAAAATTTCTAGAAAGATTATGTCGTGGGACTTCCAACGTCGACCAATTTATAGACTTAAAATTAAAATCCCCAACCACAAGTATATGATCTGTATGAAAATCTTCCGCCCTTCTCAACATATCAAATAACAGCTCATTATTAGACGATAGACCTGGAATTTCTATAAACACAACCAATTAAAACATTCTCTTTAAAGGGAAGATTTAACTTCAACCAAACTGATTCTTGAAAATCCTGATCTAAACAAACTTCAGACACAGAGATCCCCTGTCTAACATAAATAGCCGTCCCTCGAACTGATTCCGTTGGATGAAAAAGCTCATAACCATCTATTCTTACGTGACACTATTATAATCAAGGTCAAATAGATAATTCTTCGGAAACATTTCAGTCAAAAAAATAAAATCAGGCTCTTCACAATTAATTCTGGCAACGAACTCATCTTTAAATAATATTAAATAAAGATATTAAATAAAGAATCACAATTTGTATAAAAGCAAGAAAATTTTCTGAAATTAAAATCTAATAATTTTTTATTTTTTATATTCAGAGGAATCCATGCCTAGACGTACAGAGCTAGGGAAATCACCTTCTCCGCATGTTACAGCGACAAGGAGAAGTTGATTTCCGTCTGTGTGAGCACCGTGAAGTTCAAACATCCATGTCATGTATCCATCCCACAATGCAACGTGAGACAAAAAGTTAATAAACAACGCAACGATTTCCGGACGAAATACTGTGAATGAACCGTTCGTAGCAGAGGAAAGTCCCAATAGCGTTGTCATGGAGATTATCTAAGAATTAAAATGGCACACCAGTAAAATGTTAGATAAAGTGATAGTTACGCCTTCCATTGTTTTAATAAAGTGCATTATCGCCTTATGAATACTTAAAAATCGATTGTTATCAACCTGAAATGAAAAAGGAACTCAAAGTAATTGTTTCTACGACGGCTCTTTTTCAGTAGACGTTTAATTGGGATTTGGTATATCTTTCGATTCATATCAGTCTACATGTAAATTACAATCACATTCCCCAAAAACATTGCTAATTACGGAGGAAATTTGCAGAGAATGAAATTTAAATTTGTTAGACTTATTTTAGATTTGACTCTAAAACAAAAGCACGAGTTTTTCTTATTTATTTTAATAAATTTGTTTTCAGCAAGCTGTCACGCACTATGAAACTTTGGGCGATCTGACGTCATGACAGCCAATCAAGTGGGATTTTTGCCCAGCCACATGACCCCACGGAAAAAATTAACCAATTAGCGGGCAGAGTTTAGGAGGCGCGCGCGACCTGCAGCAAACATGACGTATCCGCAATAACAGACACGCAGAGCCATTAGATAGAGTTTTGCCAACTCTGTTTCACGGGATTCGATATACGCGCGTGTGATTGGGTGGATCGCAATCACATGACTTACACCGGCCATGTTGTCACCAAAACAAAACGTTAAAGCTATACGCGCGCATGCGCCTGGGCTGTTTGGTAACGACATGGCGTCCATGCGCCAAGTTGGCCAAACTCTATCTATCTCATAGAGCTATAATAAGAATACTAGAGCGCTAACCGCAATGTATTCGATGTTTGGAATACGCAGAATTGCGTGTGTGTACCACAAAATCAAATCAAATTTCGCTAAGCACCATCGTTTGCAATTGCGCCCTCAATTTACTCAGAAAGTTCAGTACAGCTAGTTACCCGTATGTTTGAAACTCGAGCGTTGCGGTGTTTGGGTGTAATGTACAAGATTTTAATTTTCATTCCTTGGTACTTTATTTTTGAATAAGATGCTCCACTTGGCCTCGTTTAGGCTACAATATTTTAATAATTTGTTATTACCATTACTCATTATCATTAATGAAATAATAGTCAGTCAGAGGGCTTATTAATATGTAATATATGTATACTAAACCTGAAGGTGGGGCTTTACTACGACGGCCATCTTGGATGGTACACATACATAACTCTGCATTACTGCGCCATCTTGTCAGCACTCATCTTGTCAGTTGTTTAATAGCTCTATGCTCTATCTACCGCTCGCGATTTTTTTTTCCGTACGAAACATTTACATGAAACTCCACTCGGGCCGTCTCGGCTGAATCGACCCGCCGGAAAATCTCATTGCAGAATTCAGGAGGTCAAAAGGTCATCAATAGATAAACGTCTACAGAACAACTTCTGAGAGAACGTCGCTGTCTAATTTTTAAAAATACATTGATGTTACAATGTTAATACCAATGGGTCGTTTAAAATGACATATAATATTTGATTAAGCTAATATTTGAGTAATGAAAAGTGTTATTTTAACTTGAGTTACATACTATGACAATTTTAATTTTTTAGTTAGGCCTGGGTTTTGCATAATTACCTAGGCCTACTAAAAACGCTTTCTGGGAAAAGCACAAAGAGTGAGGAAAAGCGCGTTTTTCTTCATCTGATCAAATGAAACAGAATGACAGTTATGTTCAAATTAAGAGAAGAGCTGAGAATAGGCAGCTCTAAAATACTGGGATGCCATAAGACCTGCCAAAATGGCAAAACATCAAATGAGCTAGTTATCAATATTAGGCATAGTAATCGGCAGGTTCTTGATTACAAGGCTAGACCAAGTTAATTACATGTAATGCCGAAATAATCATAATAATAATTATTATTATTATTATTATTATTATTATTATTACCTGTACGTTAAGGGGAACTTAGACAAAGGGGAAATAAAACAAAAAATATTCCCCTTGGGCTAGTTATTATTTATAGGCCTAGTAAATAGTATCTGTAGGTTATTCATTTCAAGCCTTAGGCGAAGGTAATTAATGCTGAAATGATGATTATTATTATTATTAATTATTATTATTAGCCGTACTTTAAGGGGAACTTAGACAATGGAGGAATTAGAGAACAATTAAAAAAACGACGTTAAGGGGAAATAACACAAAAGATATTCCCCTTGGGCGATTATTATTTATAGGCCTAGTAAATAGTACAGTATCTGTAGGTTCTTCATTACAAGGCTTAGGCCAAATGGGTAATTAATGCTGAAATTATTATTATTATTATTATTATTATTATTATTATTATTATTATTATTTAGCATTAATTACATTACAATGATAGTTTGGACAAGTAATAACGCCGGAATTATATATTATTTATTTAATAATATTTCTCTTATGCGCTCTATTTTTCATTTCATGCTTCAATTTTGTCCCATTTTCCCCACCAAAATTTCAGTCCATGTCAGTATGTGAAGCGTGACTGTTGTGTCAGCCTGACCCTAGGCCTAGTTTAAGCATTCAAAATAATTATAACTCCATGGTTTAAGGAGGGACCTAGGTAAGACCTCAGCCTGTATTTAGGACTATATACTTTATCCTCTTTCTCTCTAGCCTTTGGTATAACTGTACCTATCTACACTGTATAACAGGAGGTACTAGCTGTTGTTGCTGTAGATAATATACTAACATTTAATAACATCCAAGAAGGTCACAGTTAGTTACACAGTGACGTACATCACATAAGTCCGTGAAATTTCATAGGCCTACCGTAGGTAAACATAGAAAGAGCAATAATAGTAAAACTCGAGCGTCACGACATTGCGAAGTGTCTGCTCTTGTTCCTCGTATCGTACGCACTCGAGTCAATCCGAAATGGCCCGAGGGAAGTTTCATGCAAATGTTTCGTACGGAAAAAAAAAATCGCCTACGGCGCTGCAGACACATACGCTATAGCGCCCCCAGTGGTCAGATGTAATCGCGTTGGCCGATACGCTTCACTGCTTTGTTTGCGAAAACGTCGGCGACCGGTGTTTTTGCATGGAATAGGTTCTTTCTTCTTCCAGTTTTTATGATTTTGGTATGGCAATTTTTAGTGTCATTTACCGATTTTTATAGATCATATGCACAAGTATGAGTATAAATTAAATATTATTTTAAACTTTACGGTGGTAAAATCTATATCCTAAGCCTAGATTTTCGCTAAAACGGAAGTGTGAAATAATATCAAGTACGTACTAAACTGCGTATTTTGTTCCGGAGTTTTTGGTACCAAATGAATTTATTTATATTAATTTTTAACTATTATCCTGTCGAAGTAATGAGGAAAGACTTGGGAAATAATTAGTGTTTTTTTCATAAATTGACTTTATATGTGGGTATGTCAAACCCTAAATTTAGCACATAGGCTAGATTATTATGGCAATTACACAGATATCTAAATGTTATGTAAAGTGTGTTATCTGAATACCAATTGTTTAAATGCTTAAAACAAATTGTTTTACAGATTTATGGAAACACATAAAATATTGAAAACCCTGTGTAGGGAGGGTTTGTGGTGTCAAACTCCATAAAGATGGCACACACAAAAAACCTGTAGATCAATATCAGGAACAGCTTGGTGTTGGCAGCATGGGTGTCGATCGGTGGGGACACGTTCTCCACTTTTCAAAGTAGGGGGATGAGGGACATCATATCAATTGTCCCCCCCCCCCTTTTCACCAATCTTCTATATTTAAAACCCCACTTTTCGAAACAAGTTGAAAGAACAACAATTACGAATGACTGTTAAATTGTGTCCATTAACTTGTGCTCTGTTCCAAGTGTGGTGCGTATTTCCGCACCAATACTGAGTAAAAAAGCAATTGTTTGTACATTTCGTAACCATCTCAGTAACCACTCCATCAATTTAATGGATGCACCGGTTATCTGAGGCTACATTTATTAAGAAAATAATGTACTGTACGTTGTTAAAATTGGAAGCGTGTAAACCTATTAGGCAAACATTTTTACGAACTCAAAGTTCACAATTTTTACTATACACGATTTATTCCATTTGTTTAAGGCCTGTATACAATTAATGTATTTTCCTAATTAAAAAAAATACAGTTAGGAAATTGAATTTTATATAGCCGTTATAAACAATATTATACAACCTTATATATATATATCCACGGAGATGTCTGTCTATTTCGACTTATTTATGTAGTGATACCACAAGTTTACGAGCTCCAATGTTACTTGACGCAATCTCTCCATGATATCATGCAGGGGAGGATCCAGCAAGGGGCCACAGGGGCCCCGTTCCTCCTCCCGTCAATCCCGTGAAAAATAAAAGAGGGAAAAAAAAAATGAGGAGGAAGACTTTCTTATTTTGGAATTCGCCCCCACCCCCACAACTTTTAACAACAGATCGACGCCCTTGGTTGGCAGAGAGGATGACGACATACATCCTCCCTATTTTTGCAATCTTTGCTACATAAAGCTGATAGTGCAAAAAAAAAAAATGCCACAAACATAAGGAATGAAAGTCTCATAAAAGAGGGGGAAGATGCGATATCTGCGGGGATTGAAATAAACTTTATGGAAAACCAAGATACACAACACACAAAACATTACCATATCAATAATTATTTTAAAAAATCCACGCAAACTGGATTTTTTTATTGAAGGTCTACAAATTAATTATAGTCATTAAAGATTTGGCAAAATATATTATATAATATAATGCAACATTTATATAGCGCTATTCATTACACTGACAAGCAATATTCTTGATTATCACATAACTACATGATACCGTATACAATATAGACTTTTCTTTCCTTTTAAAAAATTAATACACACATTAAAATCATACTCATTACTGCATAATACAGTACAGTATGTCATATTTCATACCTTGCTCAAACAAGTTTCTAGTCTGTAGTATCTGTTGCTTTTGTTATGTAAAGAATAGTTATATAATTAATTATATACGTATAGTTTATCCTTTTACAAAGGTGGGTGGCCCAAAAAGAAGTAGACATAGGCGTAGATCCCGGGGGGAATGGAGGGGATATTTCCCCCCCCCCCAATATTTGACAAGGGTGGGGGGGATGGTCCATTGTATCATCCCCCCAATATTTTGACTATGTACCGGTATGGGATAAAATGGAGCTTTACACACTTCAAAGGACTGTCACAGAAATAATTTGCACTGTCTTATGCGCTTACAAAGATGAAAATTAGCATAATGTATTAATGTTGATAACAAAATTATTTTATCTGGTACCAATCCTGGTACCAATCTAAGCTCTTCTTTCCTTAGATGTTAGATGTGCTTGCAAAGAGAGCCACATTTCACACTGAAGGGTGTGTACGACATCAGTAATGTTATGTCAATTCCAAGGTTATATTGGTTGTTGAGGAATTTATTGATTAGGCCTATATAGCAAATTGCATCAATTTATTTTGAAAAAAACAAGGTTTCCAGCTTCAGAGGGGGGCACATCTTCTGTCTGCACAAGGGCACACATTGGCGCTAGCACCAGGCGCGTAACAGGGGTTTTGGGTCAGAGTGAGTATTTATTTTTTTTATTTTTTATTTCAACCATCTTTAAAGAGGATAACCCTTCTAGTTTAGCCCAGTAGGTTAACTGATATTCAGGGGCCCTCTTTAATAAAATTAAAGAACAGTACAAACAACATCATTACAACA